>NC_134358.1:57543507-57836007 GCF_048569485.1 Anomaloglossus baeobatrachus
TGACTTTTAGGATCGCTACTTCCAATAGGTGGCGCTGTGCTAGAGTTTGTCTCCTTTACTGGAGAGACAATTTGAATATTTCCCAGAGGGGCATTGCAGCTATAAGTCCCCTTACCTGGCAGCCAGACTGGCTTGCAAAGTCTCCTTAAGGAGAATAGTGTTCCCCCGTGGTCCCCACATAGCTTTCTCATGAGCCAGATCAGACACCCCCATACTTTGCACTGACGAGGGGCAAGCACCCCGAAACACCGTGTCTGCAAATTGGGATTCTGATCTGGCTTATATATCCTGAGTCATATTACAAAGGATTGTTGAAAATCCACTTGTGACTTTTAGGATCGCTACTTCCAATAGGTGGCGCTGTGCTAGAGTTTGTCTCCTTTACTGGAGAGACAATTTGAATATTTCCCAGAGGGGCATTGCAGCTATAAGTCCCCTTACCTGGCAGCCAGACTGGCTTGCAAAGTCTCCTTAAGGAGAATAGTGTTCCCCCGTGGTCCCCACATAGCTTTCTCATGAGCCAGATCAGACACCCCCATACTTTGCACTGACGAGGGGCAAGCACCCCGAAACACCGTGTCTGCAAATTGGGATTCTGATCTGGCTTATATATCCTGAGTCATATTACAAAGGATTGTTGAAAATCCACTTGTGACTTTTAGGATCGCTACTTCCAATAGGTGGCGCTGTGCTAGAGTTTGTCTCCTTTACTGGAGAGACAATTTGAATATTTCCCAGAGGGGCATTGCAGCTATAAGTCCCCTTACCTGGCAGCCAGACTGGCTTGCAAAGTCTCCTTAAGGAGAATAGTATATCCTTCTAGTGTCAGGTTCACATATTTTACCAGGCAGCCAAGTCACACTACAGGCTATAGTATATCTTCTCAAGGTGTGAGATGCTGCACTTAAAAGAAGGCAATTCAATTCCATTAGAATGAGAAAATAGCTTTAGTCAAGTATTTTTAGTGAGGGATAGGGATGAAAGTGCATGTATAGTAAATAGTGTAAAGGGGGCTTTACACGCAGTGATATTGCTAACGAGCGTACCGCCCCTGTCCTTTGTGCGTCATGGGCAAATCGCTGCCCGTGGCGCACAATATCATTAGGAGCCGTCACATGGACTTACCTTCCTAGCGACGTCACGTTTGCTGGCGATCCGCCTCCTTTCTAAGGGGGCGGTTCGTGTGGCGTCACAGTGGCGACACTAAGCGGCTGCCCAATAGAAGCGGAGGGGCGGAGAAAAGAGGCCGTAACATCCCACCACCTTCTTCCTTCCTCATTGTCGGTGGCCACAGGTAAGCTGTAGTTTGTCGTTCCCGAGGTGTCACACATAGCGATGTGTGCTGCCTCGGGAACGACGAACAACCTG
The DNA here is from genome assembly GCF_048569485.1 of Anomaloglossus baeobatrachus. Taxonomy (NCBI): domain Eukaryota; kingdom Metazoa; phylum Chordata; class Amphibia; order Anura; family Aromobatidae; genus Anomaloglossus; species Anomaloglossus baeobatrachus. Next base: position 57,544,876 of record NC_134358.1, read on the forward strand.
CATCCTCAACAATCAACGATTTTTTGACAATGAACGACGTGTCAACAATGGATGATTTGGTGAGTATTTTCCATCGTTAACGGACGCTCGTTGGTGTCACATGCAACGACATCGCTAATGATGCAGGATGTGTGTCAAGGAACCCGTGACCCCAGCGATATATCGTTAGATACGTCGCTGTGTGTAATGGGGCCTTAACTTTAAAAAATCACTTTATATCAGCTCGCCAGCGGGTTTTTTATTTCACCTCTGGAGTGGTGTTTTAAGGCTGGGGCCACACGAGCATTACTGCAAGTGCATCATATGACACTCAGCTCCCACTCTGCTGGAGTGTCATGTGACTGTCAAGACACTTTGATGCAATCCAGCGATCAGATCACAGCTGTGGAGGAGAGGGAGCGATTAATCTCCCAATCTCCTCCGTTGTCAGCTGATGATGCATATATTGCATATTCTGTGTAATGCAAGTGCAATGCGATGCTTCTCTCGCACCCATAGACTTGTATGGGTGCGAGAGAAAATAAGTCAGATTACACCTACAGCATGCTGTGATTGTTTTCTCAGTCCAATTAGGGCTGAGAAAATAATCGCTCATGAGAGCAGCCTCACAGAGTAACATTATGGCGTTTTAAGTATCCAGCGCTTGTAAGGAACCAGCTTGAATTAGTTGACTAACCCCTCATAGGACTAGATGGTCAGTGTGGACAAGGGGTAGTCAAGAGTGTCCTGTATTTTTATTTGCAACTTTTCTAAATAAAATTGGATATTTTCTATGAACTACTTCAAGCTGGTTCCTTACAAGCGCCAGATCTATATTCTTGTTTGTCTTCATACGGTTGCCCAAACGAACTCCAGGCTGCTACTAGGACACCAGAGAACCAGAGGAGGTGAGCTGACAACATTGCTTTGTGTCATAGAGTAACATTGGTCTGGGTGGAATGTGATTTTTTTTTATCACATTCAACTATCTCCGTTTTACTCGCCGTGTGTCCTTAGCCTAAATCTAAGTCCCCGGCATCCTGTCTGATACTCACCTTCTAGCATCGTCATCTATTTCCAGCGTCAATCTGGTGGGTCTTTTGTGATTAGTGATCTGCCGGTATCTACAGTGTTTCATGGAGAGAGATGGAGGTCCCAATTCAAGACAAGTCTATGAGAGTATTGTCCTAGCCTTTGATGGCTCTCATAGACTTATTTTGTGAGCTAGTGATGTAACCTCGGACTTCCAACTAGTTAGAAGTTACAATCACAAGATTGCATCTCTGGACCAGAGCGATGCTGAAAAAAGGTGAAGATGCCGGAGTGTGAGTAAAAAACTGGCTGCAGGGGACAAGTTTAAAGCACCATTCAAGCTGTGAATTTAAAAAAAAAAAAAAAAACAACCTCCAGTGGAGTGGTGCATTAAGCCCGCAGCTAGGAAGGGGAGGAAGTATAGCAGAATTCATATATTCATATTCGCAAGGGATACCAACATCTACAAGGTCCAGACATTCAGCATCACCAAGGCAGCAGGCATGGGACGGTGGGGGAGAGGGATTAACAAGGGCGCATGGTAGCAGCCACAATTTTTAGGAAGGTGCAGCAGACCAGGAAGAAATGGAGGACAAACTGTTGATGGGCATGGAAGACTCAGCAGATGAGGGAGACCTTGGTCAAATTTTGGTTGAATGAGGTTAGGGGGAGATGTCAGAGGAAGGAAGCACGGTTATCACCTTGCCGCCACAAACACAGCAATGGTCCGCATGGATGCACAAGGCACATGAGCACCTTCTTGCTGCACTACCTACAACATGACCCTTGGATTGTCCGAATTAGAAGTAATGATGACTACTGGGTTGCCACACTATTAGATCCCTGGTACAAGTCCAAATTTGGCGAAATAATTCCTGCCATAAAAAGGGACGCACGTATGCAGGAGTATCCGCAGAAACTGTTACTCAATCTTAGCTTGGCTTTTCCACCAAACACCAGTGGTGCACGGAGTGAATCTCCCAGTTGTAACTTGCCAAGCATGGCATTGTCTCGTCATTATCAGTCAAACCGTACCAGCAACACCGTATCTGGTGCTGGTAACAGCAATTTTATGGAATCGTTTCATAATTTTTTTAGACCATCCAATGTAAGGCCACAATAGACAAGAAGTCTGACACATAGTCAACGGCTGGAGAGGATGATACAGGAGTATCTCCAAATGAACATTGATGCCATGACTTTGCAACTGGAGCCTTGCTCATTTTGGGCTTCTAATCTTGAAAAATGGCCTGAGCTCGCCACTTAGGCCTTGGAGATTTTGTCGTGTCCCGCAGCCAGCGTTGTCTCTGAACGTGTCTTCAGTGCTGCTGGGTGTGTGCTGACAGATAAGCGCACGCGTCTGTCCAGTGACAATGTGGACAGACTAACGTTCATCAAGATGAACAAGTCATGGATCCGCAAGGACTTTACTACCCCTGTGTCATCCTGGGGGGAGTAATGGTTGGCGTATTTTTGAATGTGCTTGATGCAAATCAACCTGTCCAGTTGCAACTGGGGCACAAGTGATGCCACTGAAGTGGTGTCTGTGTGGCCCAATTTTTGGAAAAAAGGGAGACTCTGCTTGGATTAACCCTTGCGGTGTTTTTTTCATGATTTTAGAAGGGCATGACATACCTATATCTGTGTCTCCTCCTCTTTTTCCTTGTCCAGCTCTTTTGTTTTTGCATGAGTGTATGTCCTTGTCACTTTCCCATGTGTTTGTGATGTCTTGGGAGTTGTTTGTCACCTTTTGGATACCTTTGAAGGTGTTTCTATGTGTTTTTATGTGTTTGTGTTTGCCTCCTATTGTTTTCAATGGGGTTCGTCGAATGTTCGTCGAACGGAGCTTCCGTTCGGCGAACCGAACCGAACTTGAACTCCAAGGGGGTGGCTCATCTCTAGAGGTGACTCTTGGTCTTCCTTTCCTGAGGTGGTCCTCATATGAGCCAGTTTGTTTGTAGCGTTGGATGGTTTTTGCCACTGCACTTGGGGGCACTTTCAAAGTTTTCCCAATTTTTCGGATTGACTGGCCTTCATTTCTTAAAGTACTTATGGCCAGTCGTTCTTCTTTACTTAGCTGCTTTTTCTTGCCATTATAAAATTCTAAGTCTATTCAGTAGGACTATCAGCTGTGTATCCACCAGACTTCTGTACAACACAACTGATGGTCCCAACCCCATTTATAAGGCAAGAAATCCCACTTATTAAACCTGACAGGGCACACCTGTGAAGTGAAAACCATTTCCAGTGACTACCTCTTGAAGCTCATCAAGAGAATGCCAAGAGTGTGCAAAGCAGTAATCAAAGCAAAAGGTGGCTACTTTGAAGAATCTAGAATATTAGACATATTTTCAGTTGTTTCACACTTTTTTAAGTATTTCATTCCACATGTGTTAATTCATAGTTTTGATGCTTTCAACGTGAATCTACAATTTTTAGAGTCATGAAAATAATGAAAACTCTTTGAATGAGAAGGTGTGTCCAAACGTTTGGTCTTTACTGTATATATATATATATATATATATATTTTTGGCTAACTACATAGGTCTGCAAAGATAAAATTGTTTGAAAAGCAAGATGTGATTTTAATATACTTTCGATCGCTGAACTCAGAAGGATTATCAATAAAATTCCATCACAAAGAGTTTTTGTCACAAACTGACTCTATTGTTTTTTTCTTGCACCATGCTTTCTATGGGGAACAAAGGCAGATTTTCTTTTAGATAGAGTTCATAAGAATGTGGTACTGTGTTTACCACAATTCCCTTCAGTATTTAGTGGTTGTGGTAGATTAAGCTTCTGTTTCTAACACAATGTAACCGAAGAGGGTGTCGTGAACCATCTGACAACTTTTGATAAATTTGCTTTTGTTTTGTAGTGAAGAAACAACTTAAGAACATTACAGACTTCTTTAGAGAAGGATATTATGCGTGCTTTGTTGTAAAACTAGGTGATGAGAGCAAGTTATGAGCTTCACATCTACTGTGATCTGTTTGTGTAGAAGAACTACTTCAGTGGTCTAAAGTGAAAAAAGAGCTTTCGTTTTGGTACACCTATGATCTGGACAGAACATCAAAATCATAGTTCCAATTGCTACTTTTGTACATACAACATGAAGGGATTCAACCTTAAAGTAAGAAGGAAATTATATACCTGAACCTCCCATCAGCGATTCGCCCTGTATCTCACAGTCCACAAATGCCAGTCCCTTCCTCTCCGTAGAAACTTGAAGATACACCTGACTCCAAATATTTAGAACCTGAAGAGCAGAATTCTGATGATGACTTTCAAGCTAATCCCAACGAGTCACAACTTTTTCACAGTTCAAAATAAAGGATTTTGGACCTTATGAAACATTCTACAGATCATTTAGTCTCTAAACTAGAGGAAAATAGCTTGCTAGTTCCTGGAACCTGGTTTTCATGGTACAGAAGCCGAGAAAAGGAATTTCTTCCATACTTTTCTCAAGACGGTGTTGTGGTGTAATGGTGTGATGTTACTGGGATGATGGAAAAATGTAACATTGAGTACAAAGTGAGTGAGTGGAGACTCTATATTGATTCATCTTAAAAGAAAGTTTGAAATCTGCTCCTGCACAATAGCCGCGAGTATGCTTCACTGCCTGTAAGGCTTTCTGTGAACTTGAAGGAAAGCTATAAGAATCTAGAATTTATTCTCAAGAAACTGTGATTATTAAGAATGATCAATATGTGGTGATCTGAAAGTTCTCTGTTTGCTCCTTGGGCAGCAAGGAAGATAGATGAAATACCCATATTTTTTGTATGAATTGGAAAGCCAGGATGAGTCTCATCACTGGAGCCTCAAAAGTTGGTCAAAGAGAACATCTGTGCAACCTGGACTCAAGACTCAAGTTGTGGAAAGTTTAGTTGATCCTACTAAATTTCTCCTGCCCTCACTCCACACTAAGCTTGGACTGATGAAGCAGATTGTGAAAGCTCTAGTGACAGAAGGAGAAACTTTTAAGTTCCTGTGTACTAAGTTTCAGGGACTGTATGAAGCAAAACTGAAGAAAGGCATTTTTGCGGCTCCGAATATTCTGAAACTCATCAAGGACAATGTCTTCGACACAAAAATGAAAGATTTTGAGAAAAGGGCATCAAATTGTTTTAAAATAGTCCTGAAAAAACTTCTAGGTAACAAGATCTAAAATTTAAAGTGTAAGTGTAATTTTTATTTTTACTTCCTAACTCTATAGTACACATGAAAATAAGCAATTTTGTTATATATCTTATCAAACAAAATTGCTTCTTTCTGTACCAAAATGGATCATCATCAAAATTCTCAATTATGAGGTAAAATCTGTATTGACATATTCGAGTTGTAGAATTTTAGAGTTCAGTGAATTTCCCTAAAATTCCATTTAAAACAAAAGGATACTTCAGAGATTCCTTTTTGACAAAGGCTAAATTTTCACAATTCATATTTTCATATTCTGTAGGTTTCTTTTCAGCTCCAGGACTAGTAAGGCAAATGAAGCAACTCGGAGAAGAACCACAGGTATTTTGCAAGGATTGACACAAAATATGAGTCCAATAACAATTCCTGATGTATGATGCGGCATATCCCGGTTTCCTTCTTCCACATCTTTATCTCCTGTAGAGTGTAAGCTCTTTTGGTCAGTAGTGTCCTCACCTCTCTCTCCTGTAGAGTGTAAGATTTTATTGTCAGTACTCTCTATTTTGTAGAGTGTAGGCTTTTATGGTCAGTGGGGTCCCCTCCCTCTTCACTGTAGAGTGGAAGTTCTTATGTCAGCGAGGTCCTCTCTATCTCCTGTAGAGTGTAAGCTCTTATGGTCAATGGGGTCCCCTCTCTCTCTTTTCTGTAAAGAGGAAGCTCTTATGATCAGTGAGGTTCTTGCTCTCTCCTGTAGAGTGTAAGCTTTTATGGTCAATGGGGTCCCCTCTCTCTCTTTTCTGTAAAGCGGAAGCTCTTATGATCAGTGAGGTTCTTGCTCTCTCCTGTAGAGTGTAAGCTCTTATGGTCAATGGGGTCCCCTCTCTCTCTTTTCTGTAAAGAGGAAGCTCTTATGATCAGTGAGGTTCTTGCTCTCTCCTGTAGAGTGTAAGCTTTTATGGTCAATGGGGTCCCCTCTCTCTCTTTTCTGTAAAGCGGAAGCTCTTATGATCAGTGAGGTTCTTGCTCTCTCCTGTAGAGTGTAAGCTCTTATGGTCAATGGGGTCCCCTCTCTCTCTTTTCTGTAAAGAGGAAGCTCTTATGATCAGTGAGGTTCTTGCTCTCTCCTGTAGAGTGTAAGCTCTTATGGTCAATGGGGTCCCCTCTCTCTCTTTTCTGTAAAGCGGAAGCTCTTATGATCAGTGAGGTTCTAGCTCTCTCCTGTAGAGTGTAAGTTCTTATGGTCAGTGGGTTCCTCTCTTTCTTGTAAAGTGGAATCTCTTATGAGCAGTGAGGTCCTCTCTATCTCTCTCTCTCTCTATCTCTCTCTCTTTCTCCTGTAGAGAGTAAGCTCTTATGATCAGTAGGTTACTCTCTTTTCTGTAAAGTGGAAACTCTTATGATCAGTGAGGTCCTGTCTCCTGTAGAGTGTAAGCTCTTATGGTCATCAGTGTCTTCTCTGTTCTGTAGAGTGTAAGGGTACCATCTCACTAAATGACGTACCAGCGATTCCGACCACAATATGACCTGGTCAGGATCGCTGGTGCATCGCTACATGGTCGCTGGTGAGCTATCAATCAGGCAGATCTCACCAGCGACCAGCCACCAGCGACTCTGCGCTTGGTAACCAAGGTAAATATCGGGTAACCAAGCAAAGTGCTTTGCTTAGTTACCCGATATTTACCCTGGTTACTAGCGTACACCGCTTACAAAGAGTCGGTGCTCGTTGGTCTCCCGCCGTCAAACACGCCGATGCGTGTTACACAGCGGGAGACGAACGAGCAAAAAATGAACCAGAACAGTGTGTAACGATCAGCGATTTCACAGCAGGGGCCAGGTCGCTGTTTAGTGTCACATACAGCGATATCGCTGATGAGGTCCTGGTATGTCACAAAAGCTGTGACTCAGCAGCCATCTCGCTATGTGAGAAGTACCCCTAAGCTTTTATGGTCAGTGGGGTCCCCTTTCTCTCTCTCATACAGTGTAAACTCTTATAATCAGTGGCGTCCTCTTTCTCTTGTAGAGTGTAGTCTCTTATGTTCAGTGAGATTCTCTTTCTCTCTCACCGCTCACCCACATGTATTTTACAAGTTATTACAAGCTTTCCAATATAAAAATGTATTCGAAGCAAATCAATTTTTGGGATAATTCGGGCAAAGTCAGATTTCAAAAGATCTGCTCTTCCTGACTATTTTACATATCAAGCACATTTTCAATTACTGATGGATCAGATGCTCTCCATTTTGAGTGAGTCATAGCTTTGAAGTGCTGTTCCCAATAGGCGTCATTGCAAGAAAGGTTCTTATGCAAAGTCAACCATAGTCCCTAAATGAATAAATGATACAATAATATAGAGGGCAGAAAGATGTCAAATACTGTCCTCCTGATGCATCTAAATTCATTATTATAAAGGCTCAGCACTTACTATGTAATCAAGATGATTACACTGATCTTATTTATAATATGTTAATGGATTTCTTTCCTAATAATATAAAATACAATTCTACCAGCAAATCAGAAAAAACTGAGATTAGATAAACTCCCGCTGGTCACATTCACTTAACAAACAGCAGGAAGAGATCCCTGTAATGAACATTTTGGGCTGCGGCGTGCTGGATGGCGGCGTTATCACAGCTGGCAAGCTGCTATGGAAACAGACTACAAAGTCTCAGTTGGAAAAACAATACTGTTATCTTTATCCTGTTAAGTTTTGATGAGTTGGTAGAGTATTTGAACATTTACGATTTTTTACATGTTTGTTCTTAATTACACTAAGTGCTGTATATTACACCAGCTACAAAGTCGAATAGTTGTAGGATATATATATATATAGATATATATACATATATATCTATATATATCTATATATATATATATATATATATACAGTTTATATATACAGTTAGGTCCAGAAATATTTGGACAGTGACACAATTTTCGCGAGTTGGGCTCTGCATGCCACCACATTGGATTTGAAATGAAACCTCTACATCAGAATTCAAGTGCAGATTGTAACGTTTAATTTGAAGGTTTGAACAAAAATATCTGATAGAAATTGTAGGAATTGTACACATTTCTTTACAAACACTCCACATTTTAGGAGGTCAAAAGTAATTGGACAAATAAACCAAACCCAAAAAAAAATTTTTAGTTTCAATATTTTGTTGCGAATCCTTTGGAGGCAATCACTGCCTTAAGTCTGGAACCCATGGACATCACCAAACGCTGGGTTTCCTCCTTCTTAATGCTTTGCCAGGCCTTTACAGCCGCAGCCTTCAGGTCTTGCTTGTTTGTGGGTCTTTCCGTCTTAAGTCTGGATTTGAGCAAGTGAAATGCATGCTCAATTGGGTTAAGATCTGGTGATTGACTTGGCCATTGCAGAATGTTCCACTTTTTTGCACTCATGAACTCCTGGGTAGCTTTGGCTGTATGCTTGGGGTCATTGTCCATCTGTACTATGAAGCGCCGTCCGATCAACTTTGCAGCATTTGGCTGAATCTGGGCTGAAAGTATATCCCGGTACACTTCAAAATTCATCCGGCTACTCTTGTCTGCTGTTATGTCATCAATAAACACAAGTGACCCAGTGCCATTGAAAGCCATGCATGCCCATGCCATCACGTTGCCTCCACCATGTTTTACAGAGGATGTGGTGTGCCTTGGATCATGTGCCGTTCCCTTTCTTCTCCAAACTTTTTTCTTCCCATCATTCTGGTACAGGTTGATCTTGGTCTCATCTGTCCATAGAATACTTTTCCAGAACTAAGCTGGCTTCATGAGGTGTTTTTCAACAAATTTAACTCTGGCCTGTCTATTTTTGGAATTGATGAATGGTTTGCATCTAGATGTGAACCTTTTGTATTTACTTTCATGGAGTCTTCTCTTTACTGTTGACTTAGAGACAGATACACCTACTTCACTGAGAGTGTTCTGGACTTCAGTTGATGTTGTGAACGGGTTCTTCTTCACCAAAGAAAGTATGCGGCGATCATCCACCACTGTTGTCATCCGTGGACGCCCAGGCCTTTTTGAGTTCCCAAGCTCACCAGTCAATTCCTTTTTTCTCAGAATGTACCCGACTGTTGATTTTGCTACTCCAAGCATGTCTGCTATCTCTCTGATGGATTTTTTCTTTTTTTTCAGCCCCAGGATGTTCTGCTTCACCTCAATTGAGAGTTCCTTAGATCGCATGTTGTCTGGTCACAGCAACAGCTTCCAAATGCAAAACCACACACCTGTAATCAACCCCAGACCTTTTAACTACTTCATTGATTACAGGTTAACGAGGGAGACACCTTCAGAGTTAATTACAGCCCTTAGAGTCCCTTGTCCAATTACTTTTGGTCCCTTGAAAAAGAGGAGGCTATGCATTACAGAGGTATGATTCCTAAACCCTTTCTCCGATTTGGATGTGAAAACTCTCATATTGCAGCTGGGAGTGTGCACTTTCAGCCCGTATTATATATATATAATTGTATTTCTGAACATGTTTTTGTAAACAGCTAATATAACAAAACTTGTGTCACTGTCCAAATATTTCTGGACCTAACTGTATATATATATATATATATATAATCTAGCTATATATATACTAGCTGTAGTACCCGGCTTCGCCAGGGTTAATAACTGTTGTTAACAAAGCAGAATGTATTAATGAAAATATGTGCTGCACACAAAAACCACAAAACAAATAGATATAAATGTAATTATAATGTCTGTCTCCCCCTCTGTATATATCTCTCTGTCTCTCTATCTCTTTGTCTGTCTCTTTCCCTGTCTGTCTCTGACTGTATCTGTCTCTTTCTCCGTCTGTCTCAATCTCTTTCCCTGTCTGTCTCTTTCCCTGTCTGTCTATCTATCTCTGACTCTTTCCCTCTCTTTCCCTCTCTTTCGCTGTCTGTCTCTTTCCCTCTCTTTCCCTGTCTGTCTCTTTCCCTCTGTCTCTTTCCCTGTGTCTGTCTTTTTGTCTGTTTCTTTACCTGTCTTTCTCTGTCTCTTACCCTGTCTGTCTCTTTCCCTCTCTTTCCCTGTCTGTCTTTCCCTGTCAGTCTGTCTCTTTGTCTGTGTCTGTCTTTGTGTATGTCTCTTACCCTGTCTATGTCTGTTTCTTACCCTGTCTGTGTCTGCCTCTTTCCCTGTCTGTGTCTGTCTCTTTCCCTGGCTGCATTGTGACACGCCAACATTCCATTTAGGGCGTGGCTGCGCATTCTTCTGAAGTTCTGGCTGCACTGTGGCTCCCAGCTCCATTCGCTTTAATGGAGGCAGGTTTTTTGGTGAATAACTGTAAAGTGCAGGGTTAAAATTTCCCCTCAAAACATAGCCTATGACACTCTCGGGGTCCAGAAGTGTGAGTGTACAAAATTTTGTGGCTGTAGCTGCGACGGTGCAGATGCCAATCCCGGACATACATACATGCATACACACACACATACATACACACATTCAGCTTTATATATTAGATATATATAGTATATATGTCTGCATAGGGATTCTCTATATTAAGAATATACATAATTCACCCGGTCATGTATTGATAAAGTTTCATTGCATTATCCTCTTTACAACATCCACCGTACCAAATTATGTAGAATATTAAAAATCGACCTTGGGGATCTGTGCTAGGAACAATTCTTTTCAATGTCCTGTGGATGCAATTGATAGAAAAGTGTCAGTCTTTGCTGATGACACCAAACTATGTAGGATATTAAAAACTGACCTTGAAAGTACAATATTATGAAAAGATCTGGAGATGTGAGAATGGGCCGACAGTTGGCAAATGAGATTTAATGTTGAGAAATGTAAAGTAATGCACCTAGGACGGAGTAATCCTAAAACTGCGTATACATTATATGGAAGTAAACTCGGGATTACAGAACAGGAGAAGGACTTGGGTATTCTCATTACAAATAAGCTGAGCAGCAGCACTCAATGTCAGGCAGCAGCTGCTAAAGCAAACAAGATTCTAGGGTGTATAATGAGAGATTAGATCCCGTGATCCCAACGTATTGTTACCTCTCTATAAATCACTTGTAAGGTCATATTTAGAATATGGGATCCAGTTTTGGACTCCACACTTTGAAAAGGATAATAAGAAGTTAAAGTCAGTTCAAAGACAGGTAGACAGGTAATTAGACTACTACAAGGGATGGAAGCCTCCCATATGATGAGAGATTGAAAAGGTTGCATTTGTTTAGCTTGGAAAAAAGACTTATCAGAGAAAATCTCATTATATGTATAAATACATGTGTGGTCAATATAAAGGACTGGCACATGACATATTCGTTCCAAAGACAATACTAAGGACTAGGGGGCATACACTGCAAGTGGAAGAAAAGTGATTCAGGCAGCTAAATAGGAAAGGGTTCTTTACAGTTAGAGCAGTCAGATTGTGGAATGCCGACCACAAGAGGTAGTAATGGCTGACACTATAACAGCTTTTATATTAGGGCTGGATGATTTCCTCAGTACACAAACATTGTCTGTTATAAATAATTTAGTGACAAAATGTATAATTGGTGGAGGCAGATTGAACTAGATGGACTTAGGTCTTTTTTCAACCTATGTAACTATGTAACATGTACATCACCACGGCATTTGCATTACCGCTAACTGCAATGCATATGTGGCACTACAATGGCGGCAGCTCCCGTGCAGTGCCAGAAAACTCATCAGAAGGTATCAGCTATGTATCATAGCTAATTGTGCACATAGATTCCTTGATTACCCCAGGCCGAAAAATGGAAACAAGTAGAGATGAGCAGTTTTCGAACTGAACACCAACTTAAAAACATAGAGCTCAGGATCAGAGTTGAAATGCTTTACGTGCGAACTTAACGCACACGAGCAACACTGTGCTCATGTACGCTTGGTGCTCAGCCCTGTGCCAGTTTCTTGCAGTTTTCGAACAGCGCACAGTGGGGGTAACAACAGTGTGATCACATGTAGTGTGCAACCAAAAAAAAAAATTTGAAAATATCCGCCCACCCTCCCCCAAAAGGGATCAACTTATGGCTGGCTGTATGGGGTGGAGACTCAAACTGCTAATCAGTGTTTCCAAACCTCCTTGGGCAAGGTTCATAAACGTGGAGGTTTGGTTTGTTGTGCTGCCAGCGAACCGAACCTTCAAAGGTTTGCTCATCTTTAGCCACAAAGTCATCCAGGTAAGTCACTGATCTATGCCCTGTAACTGTCTTCTGATTTGACTTCGGTGTACGGGATCCTTATGGGTGTGTGCGCATGCGTGGTTTCCTAGGTGATGCGTCCTAATACCCGCGCATGTGCCATTTTCACCCCGATCTCTGTTGCTTTTGCATTCGACACGCGCATGCGCCATACACGCAGCTGAATCTGACATGTCACAATGGATTGCTGTTATGATCTGCTAACTGTGGACGATCACAAACAATCCCATTAATCAAGAAAAAACAAAACCACAAGAGTAGTTGGAAACTGAGCTGACTGCAATCGCCTATCTATCAGAAAAGACTAGAAGTACCAGTGGGATGTTCCTAACACACCTAGAAATCTCATCACTGCCTGAAAAACTTTCTACACCTCAAAGATAGAAATGAGGAATCATAACTTGCCTCAGAGCAGTCCCCAAAGAATAGCAAGCCCCCAACATGCAACAACGGTGATGTAAGAAATCACAATACACAGAAAATATAGATTAGTAAAGGTGAGGCCCCACTTACTAGATACAAAAGGACAGGACAGATAACTGATTGTGGCCAGCAAAAAACCCTGTAAAAAATACGACAATAAAAAAAACTCCTGATAATAAAAAATACTGAGACCACACAGTCTCTACCCCACTTTATCAGGCACTCTTGTGCCAGACACTTTAGACAGAACTGCAGATATAATGGAAAGAAACAAAATCACAGAACAAATAATATTCTAAAGTGCAAATAATCCAACCATGAACAGGGAACAAGCTCCCTTTCTTGCTGGAGGAACTGCCCTGCTCACAAAAGCAGAAAGACAGATTCTCACAAACAAGAAACCAAACAGAACCAGATAGAATAAGCAGAAACAACCTTAAGTGCAATTTCAGCAATTAAACACAGAAACTAGCAAACTTATCTGGAGTAGATTCAGGCTCAGAAGAAATGGGAGAAATTGAAGGGAAAACTCCCAGACATCTTCAGAAGCAACATCACCGGCAGCCGCCAGGCAGAAAATGCCCTCCTAAATACACTAGGCTGATTTGCAATAGGATTTCCTGGATTCCCAATTAACTAGAACACCTGTCTGAGTCATAGATTAAGACTCAGCTTTATTACCATTCCTGGCCACTAGAGGGAGCTTCACACAGCACCCACTCGGATAACATTCACAACATATTGCGCAGGCGCCGCTTGCACAACTGTGGCCACTAATGATAGGGCCATATGTATAAAAAAAACTGTCCACATGCCGCATGGATACACTCCCCTGAGGAAGCTGTTCTTATTACCTGGCATATTCACTATTCATTAAAAATAGCAAAACGTACGTAAGGGTTTTGAAGCTGTGGGTGAGGTGGATGTTTATGCATATTCTCCATGCAATTGTTTCCTGATTGTGTTGCTAGTTAGAATCTTAAGCTGCACAGGCAATTTACCAATGATTTGAATTGTAATGTACTGCCATCACAGACATGATATAATCGATTTTGAAAACTATTGTAGAGGGTATTATTTTCCATCTATTGTATATTTACATGCACCTTAATTTTTACATATACAGGTTTTAATTTTACTTATCCACTACCTCTTTCCATAATTAATTATCCACCCGGTTACCCAATGCTGCTCTTATTTATTTATGCCATCTTCTTTAATCATATGCAATCACACTCTTTCTTGTCCAGTTTTGTGTATATGAATGTTGATATACAGTGGGGAATTTTTTTTTAATCAGCCACCAATTGTGCAAGTTCTCCCACTTAAAAAGATTAGAGAGACCTGTAATTCACATCATAGGTGAAGCCAACTATGAGAGACAAAATGAGAAAAAAAATCCAGAAAATCACCTTGTCTGATTTGGCAAGATTATTTTTGCACATTATGTTGGAAAATAAGTATTTAGTCACCTAAAAACATGCAAGATTTCTGGCCATCACAGACCTGAAACATCTTCTTTAAGAGGCTCCTCTGTCCTCCACTCATTACCTGTAGTAACGGCACCTGTTTGAACTTATCAGTATAAAAAACACCTGTCCACAACCTCAAACAGTCACACTCCAAACTCCACTATGATGAAGACCAAAGAGCTGTCGAAGGACGCCAGAAACAAAATTGTAACCCTGCACCAAGCAGGGAAGACTGAATCTGCAATAGGCAAGCAGCTTGGTGTGATGAAATCAACTGTGGGAGCAATAATAAGAAAATTAAAGACATACAAGTCCACTGATAATCTCCCTCGATCTGGGGCTCCACACAAGATCTCACCCCGTTGGGTCAAAATGATAACAAGAATGGTGAGAAAAAAATCCCAGAACTACATGGGGTCCCTAGTGAATGACCTGCATAGAGCTGGGACCACCGTAACAAAGGCTACTGTTGTGAATACATTTGGATAAAGACAGCTAATAATAATAATAATCAGGTTCTTATTATGGGGGATTTCAACTATCCAGACATACAGAGGGACATAGAATCTTCTGGTTGTGCTAAAAGCTGGACGTTCTTATCTACAATTCAAGACAATTTCCTCTCTCAGATGGTAGATGAAGCGACGAGGGGAGATAATTTGCTAGATGTGGTCCTGTCAAATAGACCGGATACAATTTCAGATCTACAGGTCCGGGAGCACTTGGGCTCCAGCGATCATAATATGGTAAGCTTCAACGTAATATTCAATAGAACATTTAAAAGGGGAAATGCTAAAACCTGGAATTTTAGGAAAGCTGATTTCAACAAATTAAGGGAAGAGCTTAAATGTGTAGATTGGGACAAAGTCATGGTAACTGGGGATACTGAACATAAATGGAGTAAGTTTAAGGATACACTACTAGAGTCCTGTAAAAAACTTATACCCTCTGGTAATAAAATCTCCACGAACAAAAAAAACCCCACTACGGATAAATAAGACTGTACAAAGTATAATAAAACAAAAACAAAGGCCGTTTAAAATCTTAAAGACTGAGAATACAGAAATAGCATTTCAGAAGTATAAAGATATCAATAGGAAATGTAAAAAAGAAATCAAGCAAGCAAAATTAGCTACTGAACCAAAAATCGCCAATGACATTAAAATAAATCCCAAAATCTTTTATAAATACATTAATGCAAAAAAGGAAAACAAAGGATAGTATTGGCCGCTTAAAATATAATAACAAGTTAGTTTTAGAAGACAAACAAAAGACTGAGATATTAAATAGGCACTTCTCATCTGTGTTCACCAAGGAACTGACTGTACCAGGAATCATTCAACAAGTGAAAAATCAAAGTTCACCACCCGATATAATTAACTTAGCACAAGATAAAGTACGCCTGTGTCTGAGTAAATTAAACATTGACAAATCCCCAGGGCCAGGTGGCATTCATCCACGAATATTGAGGGAATTGAGATCCGTAATCAACACTCCGCTGTATCTCATCTTTTTAAACTCACTTGTAACAGTGTTGGTGCCTCAGGATTGGAGGATTGCTGAAGTGGTACCGATATTTAAGAAAGCTAAGAGGGTAGATCCAGGCAACTACCCTCCAGTAAGCCTGACATCAGTAGTATGCAAAGTTTTTGAGGACATTTTAAGGGATGACATGCAAAAATATATTGCAGAAAATAATATAATAACTGATGAACAGCATGGATTCATGAAAGATAAGTCGTGTCTAACCAACCTGTTGGAGTTCTATGAGGGGGCTAGTGCTATTGGTAATGCAGCTGATATGATTTATTTGGACTTTGCAAAGGCATTTGATACTGTACCACATAATAGCCTTATACTAAAGCTACAGAAGCAAGGACTAGGGGAAACTATATGCAACTGGGTAACAAATTGGCTAAAAGATAGGAAACAAAGAGTAGTCATAAATGGTACATTCTCTAAATGGGCTATAGTCAGCAGTGGGGTGTCACAGGGATCTATGCTAGGACCGATTCTTTTCAATCTCTTTATTAATGACCTTGTGGATGGGATTGATAGTAAACTGTCAGTCTTTGGGGATGACACCAAACTATGTAGGATATTAAAAACTGACCTTGATAGTACAATATTACAAAAAGATCTGGATTAGATGTCAGAATGGGCAGACACTTGGCAAATGAGATTTAATGTTGATAAATGTAGAGTAATGCACCTAGGACAAAGTAATCCTATAGCTGCGTATACATTAAATGGAAGTAAACTCGGGACTACAGAACAGGTGAAGGACTTGGGAATTCTTATTACAAATAAGCTGAGCAACAGTACTCAATGTCAGGCAGCAGCTAAAGCAAACAAGATTTTAGGGTGTATAAAAGGAGAGATTAGATCCCGTGATCCCAACGTATTGTTACCCCTCTATAAATCACTTTTAAGGCCACATCTGAAATATGGGATCCAGGTTTGGGCTCCACATTTTAAAAAGGATATTCAGAAGTTAGAGACAGTTAAAAGGCAACTAACTAGACTACTACAAGGAATGGAAGGCCTCCGATATGATGAGAGAATGAAAAAGTTAGATATGTTTAGCTTAGAAAAAAGACGTCTCAGAGGAGATCTCATTTATATGTATAAATACATGTGTGGTCAATATAAAGGACTGGCACATGACTTATTTCTTCCAAAGACAATACTAAGGACCAGGGGGCATACACTGCGAGTGGAAGAAAAGCGATTCCGGTAGCTAAATAGGAAAGGGTTCTTTACAGTTAGAGCAGTCAGACTGTAGAATGCCCTACCACAAGAGGTAGTAATGGCAGATACTGTAACAGCTTTTAAAAAAGGGCTGGATGATTTCCTCAGTACACGCAACATTGTTGGTTTTAAATGACTTAGTTAGCAAATGTATAACTAGTGGAGGAAGGTTGAACTAGATGGACCTAGTGTTCTCTTGTTCCTTGCCGGTGCTCAATGTTGTCTCCTGTGTGCTAAGGACATTCTGAAGCCAGCCCTTCCTTCTGTGTTTACCAGAACTCTTTTCAAATAAGTTTTTTCTTTGTACCTTTGCTGGTGTTTTCCACTTTTTTGTTGTTTTTTCTGTTCAGGTACAAAGGCTTGTTTCCTGATTTTGCCTGTGTGGAGTTCTGGGTGGAGTTGGATCATTCCAAGCTGGGAATGTCTGTGTACCTTGCTCCATATTCTGCTATGTATTTTGTTTTGTCATGCTTGGTACTAAATTTTAGTCCTCCACTATATTAGTGTTAATTTGGATCCCAGTAACACCAGAGTCCTGATATAGTGGGGAGAGTCTGTGTGGGCTCAGTATTTTTCCATATCAGGCGTATTGGTTCTTTTTCTAGGGTATATCACGAATGCAGACAGTGCTCTTTTCTGTCTTTTCCTATTTAGATAGTTTGGGCCTCATCTTTGCTGAATCTGTTTTCCACCTGTGTAATGTGTTTTCCTACATCACCGTAATCTTTATATGTGGGGGGCTACCTATATCTTTGGGGACTTCTCCGAGGCAAATAAGTCTTTCCTGTATTTTTCTCTGTAGGAATAATTAGTTCTCCGGCTGTGTTGAGGTCAACCAGGTCATCGTAGGCACGTCCCACGGCTACTTCTAGTTGTGTGTTAGTGTTAGGTCTGCAGTTCGCTGAGATTCCAACCACTCTGGTAACATTCTGAGTTTCCTAGTTTTTTGTCCTTTTTCTGATCCACCTCGGTCACTGAATCATAACAGGTTATCATCAGTAACACAATACGCTGCTCGCCAGGGACTCAGATCCTGCAGTGCTAGACGTGTTCCCCTGCTTAAGCCAGTGCGTGTCCGGGCCCATCTGAACTTTGCTACAGAGCATTTTGATTATCCAGAAGAGTACAGGGAGAATGTCAAATGGTCTGATGAAACCAAAGTAGAACTGTCTAGGAGAAACACAACTTATCATGTTTGGAGGAGACAGAATGCTTAGTTGCATCCAAAGAACACTATACCTACTGTGAACATGGGGGTGGCAACATCATGCTTTGGGGCTGTTTCTCTGCAAAGGGACCAGGACGACTGATCCGTGTACATGAAAGATTGAATGGGGCCATGTATCGTGCAATTTTGACTGCAAACCTCCTTCCAAAAGCAAGGGCATTGATGATGAAGCGTGGCTGAGTCTTTCAGCATGATAATTATCCCAAGCACACTGCCAGGGCAATGAAGGAGTGGCTGCGTAAGAAGGATATGAAGGTCCTGGAATGGCCTGGCCAGTCTCCAGATCTCAACCCTATAGAAAACCTTTAGAAGGAATTGAAAGTCTGTGTTGACCAGCGACAGGCCCAAAACATCACTGCTCTAGAGGAGATCTGCATGGAGGAATGGGCCAAAATACCAGCAACAGTGTGTGCCAACCTTGTGAAGACTTACAGAAAATGTTTGACCTCTGTCATTGCCAACAAAGGATATATAACAAAATATTGAAATAAACATTTGTTATTGACCAAATACTTATTTTCCACCATAATTTTCAAATAAAATCTTCCAAATCAGACGCTGTGATTTTCTGGATTTGTTTTCTCATTTTGTCTCACATAGTTGTGGTCTTCCTATGATGTCAATTACAGGCCGACGATATCTTTATAAGTGGGAGAACTTGCACAATTGGTGGCTGACTAAATTCTTTTTTTCCCCACTGTGTGTTCATTGTTACCTGGATACTTAATCTGCAAATTGATATTTAAATACATTTATTTATACAATATAATCCCTGTTCCTCTCTGTTGCTTCTACTTACCATGGAGTTTGTGCTTATATCCTTTTGGCCCATTTAGTTATGTGCCAATCTAGATCACGTAAAATGGTTATTGTGGATCTTAGGTTTGTAATATAAAAGTATTGCAGAGTACTAGATTAGCAATTAGGGATGGAAAAGTTAATGTTCCATCCTGGACCTAAGTAAAAAAGTAAGAAAAAAAAAGGTTAAAAGTTTAGTAAAAATATAAAAAAAATCACAAATTAAAGACCAAAACAAATGAAAAAAAGTATTGTACCACATATATTTATGTAAAAATAAACATTACCAAACATGTACACATATTTGGTATTACCACATTAAGAACGACCCGCCCTATAAAGCTATAAAGCTGTCACACTAGTTAACCCCTTTAGTGAAAACTGTAAAAAAAAATACAAAAAAGAAGTGCCAAAAATCCTGCTTTTTCATCATATTGCTGAAGAAAAGTACAGCAAAATGCAACCAAAAGTTGTAGGTGTGTAAAAATGGTAACGCTGAAAACATCTTGTATCGCAAAAGCAAGCTACCAAACAGTTCCATCAGCAGAAAAATAAAAAAGTTATAACCTTCAGAATATAACAATGCAAAAACAATTCTTTTTTCCCCAATAATATTGATTTTATTGTGTAAAAGTGGCAAAACATAAAAAAATCAATATAAATGTGCTAATGAGCTGAAGGATAAATCTCTCTTATCAACTTTACCCCACATTGAATGGCATAACAAAAAAAAAATACTGAATTGTTGTCTCATGGTCATTCTGCCTCCCAAACACTGGATTAGAAAGCGATCAAAAATGTGCTCAAAATTGGTAAAAATAGAAACATTAACTCATTTAACAAAAAAAAACAACAATAAAAAACCCACAACCCTCACAGGACTCAGTCTCAAATATGGCGATGCAAACATTTTATTTTAGTGTTTTTTAGTTTGTGATAATAACCAAAAATAAAATCTTCTGTATGAATATGGTATTGCTGTAATCACACCAAGCTGAAGAACAAATCTGCCTAATCAATGATACCGCATGTTGAATGGCATAAAAAGAAATAAAAGCAGTTCTTGACCTGCTGTTAATTTATTTATTCTTCCTCCCAAAGGTTGCAGTAAAGGGTGCTTTAGACGCTGCGACATCGCTGACGATGTATTGTCAGGGTCACATCGTTAGTGACGCACATCCGGCGCCGTTAGCGTCATCGCAGCGTGTGACACCAATGATCGACGATCAACGAGCGCAAAAACATGAAAAATCGTTGCTCGTTGACACGTTGTTCATTTCCTTAATATTGTTGCTGCTGCAGGTATGATGTTGTTCGTCGTTCCTGCACCAGCACACATCGCTATGTGTGACACCACAGGAATGACGAACATCTCCTTACCTGCGTCCACCGGCAATTTGGAAGGAAGGAGGTGGGCGGCATGTTCTGGCCGCTCATCTCTGCCCCTCCTCTGCTATTGGATGGCTGCAGTGTGACGTCGCTGTGATGCCGCACGAACCGCCCCCCTTAGAAAGGAGGCGGATTGCCGGCCAGAGCGACGTCGCAGGGATGGTAAGTCCGTGGGACGGGTGTTAGCAATGTTGTGCGCCAAGGGCAGCGATTTCCACGTGTTGCACAAACGATGGGGACGGGTACGCTCGCTAGCGATATCGGTACCGATATCACACCGTGTAAAGTACCCTTAAAACTATATGTGCACACTGCAGTTTTGTTGTCACAAAAACTGCACCCAAACTGCAGCCAAAATTGCACCTTGTCCCAGAGTGTGTGAAAATGTAAAAAGAAATGCTTGTAATAATGCTGCATTTTTGTTGCTATTTTGGTGCGCTTTTGATACATTTTTTTTCAGTAGAAGCAAGCCAAAAACGCAAGAAGATAGAATATGTTGCAGTTTTCTTTGTCAGACATTTCTGACAAATAAACTACAAAGAAAACTGCAAGGTGCGCACAGCAAATGTGAATTCTCATAGACTTTACTGGCAAAAAATGATGTTTCAAAAATGATGCTGATATAAAGTAAAGTAATCCACTTCATACTTTGTTTTGAGTCTACAGCAAAAGCCCCTATAAATCTGTTAAAATCTGCATAAGTCCTCACTCTCATTAGCATACAACATCCTGTACAAGACAATCAGATGCGATATGCTAATGACACTAGGCTCAAGCTCTGCCTCTACTCTTGGAATATAAGCCAAGAGTCATATTATTGTGTTCCGGTTCATTAGCATGCAATAGTTGAATCACAAGTGTGAAGGAGAAGGAGGGATTAATCTCGCCATCTTCTCCATTCACTGGTCTCTGGGTATATCTCACTGCACTCAGATGTCATGCGAGTGCAGTCCGATGTTTCACATTCACCCATAGACTTGTATGAGTGCTTGTAACCTGATATACCCTGCCAAAGACAGCATGTTGTTGTAATTTTTTTTCTCATGCCAATTTGGCTTGAAAAAAAAATACAGATGAACACTTTCTAATTGTTTAACATTGATACAAGTGCCTTCCTATGTTTTATCAGATTGAACTCGTCTGTATTAAGTGGAAGTGGAAGTGAAGGTTATTAGCATGCTGACAAGATAGGATTTTTTTGAAGATTGCCACACATTATTTGAAAAAATTAAAAACCAAATTGCAGGACAGATTAAGGGCATGTGCCCATGATCAAGACTCACTGCATTCTGCACGCAGTGAGTCCTGACCTGCGGGGCCGCCAATCACCTCTGCAGGACACTGCAGCTGCTCGTACCTATGATCAGGGTTCAGTGCACTGCGGTCTACTGCTTGTGGTCTCCCTACGGAGGACGCATGTGTATCCGCAGCAAACAATTGACATGCTGCGGTCTGGAAAGACGCACAACAGGTCAGTCTTTGCTGCGGAAAAGACAAACACAGTAGTCACAGGATTTCAAGAAATCTCATCTACTATGCTTGTACTGTACAATGCAGCATTTTGGACACAGCTAAAACACGCTACATTCAAAACGCTGCAAAAACTAATCGTGGGCACACAGCTTAATAATTACTCCATTCTCATCCAGAAATGTGGGACAAGTGAAATGCATTTGCTGTTCCATATGTCATGTGATCTGTATGCCATCCATATACAATGATTTTTTTTTCTCAGAAACTATTACTCTACAGTCATTTACAGAATCATTTACCATGTTCAATGTTACAGAATGGTAATGTATCCATAAAATTGGCTTCCCATGGACATGTGTGTGACATCCAATTTTTTCTCTCACCTGTTACATAGTTACATAGTTACTTAGGTTGAAAAAAAGACCTAGGTCCATCTAGTTCAACCTTCCTCCACCAGTTCTACATTTGGTCACTAAGCCATTTATAACCAACAATGTTTTGTGTACTGAGGAAATCATCCAGCCCTTTTTTAAAAGCTGTTATAATATCTGCCATTACTACCTCTTGTGGTAGGGCATTCCACAGTCTGACTGCTCTAACTGTAAAGAACCCTTTCCTATTTAGCTGCCAGAATCGCTTTTCTTCCACTCGCAGTGATGCCCCCTGGTCCTTAGTATTGTCTTTGGAAGCAATAAGTCATGTGCCCGTCCTTTATATTGACCACACATGTATTTATACATATAAATGAGATCTCCTCTGAGATGTATTTTTTCTAAGCTAAACATATCTAACTTCTTCAACCTGTCATCATACGGGCGGCCTCCATTCCTTGCAATAATCTAGTTGCCACCTTTGAACTGACTCTAACTTCTGAATGTCCTTTTTAAAATGTGGAGCCCAAAACTGGATCCCATATTCCAGATGTGGCCTCACAAGTGATTTATAGAGAGGTAACAATACGTTGGAATCACGGGATCTAATCTATCCTTTTATACACCCTAAAATCTTGTTTGCTTTTGCAGCTGCTGCCTGACATTGAGTGCTGCTGCTCAGCTTATTTGTAATGAGAATACCCAAGTCCTTCTCCTGTTCTGTAGTCCCGAGTTTATTTCCATTTAATGTATACACAGCTATAGGATTACTCTGTCCTAGGTGCATTACTCTACATTTATCAACTTTAAATCTCATTTGCCAAGTATCTGCCCATTCTGACATATTACCCAGATCTTTTTGTAATATTGTACTATTAAGGTCAGTTTTTAATATCCTACATAGTTTGGTGTCATCAGCAAAGACTGACACTTTACTATCAATCCCATCCACAAGGTCATTAATAAAGAGATTAAAAAGAATTGGTCCTAGCACAGATCCCTGCGGTCCCCACTGCTGACTATAGCCCATTTAGAGAATGAACCATTTATGACTACTCTTTGTTTCCTATCTTTTAGCCAATTCCTTACCCAGTTGCATGTAGTTTCCCCTAGTCCTTGCTTCTGGAGCTTTAGTATAAGACTATTATGTGGTACAGTATCAAATGCCTTTGCAAAGTCCAAATAAATCACATCAGCTGCATTACCAATATCCAGATTTGCACTTACCTCCTCATAGAACCCCAACAGATTGGTTAGACATGACTTATCTTTCATGAATCCATGCTGTTTGTCAGTTATTATATTATTTTCTGCAATATATTTTTGCATGTCATCCCTTAAAGTGCCCTCAAAAACTTTTCATACTACTGATGTCAGGCTTACTGGAGGGTAGTTGCCTGGATCTTTCTTAAATATCGGTACCACATCAGCAATCCTCCAATCCTGAGGCATCAACCCTGTTACAAGCGAGTCTAAAAAGATGAAATACAGCAGTCTGTCGATTATGGAGCTCAATTCCCTCAATATTCGTGGATGAATGCCACCTGGCCCTGGGGATTTGTCAATGTTTAATTTACTCAGACGCAGGCATACTTCATCTTGTGTTAAATTAATTATATCGGGTGGTGAACTTTGATTTTTCACTTGTTGAATGATCCCTGGTACAGTCAGCTCCTTGGTGAACACAGATGAGAAATGCCTATTTAATATCTCAGTCTTTTGTTTGTCCTCTATAACTAAGTTGTTATTATATTTTAAGGGGCCGACACTATCCTTTGTTTTCCTTTTGGCATTAATATATTTATAAAAATTTTGGGATTTATTTTAATGTCATTGGCGATTTTTGTTTCAGTAGCTAATTTTGCTTGTTTGATTTCTTTTTTTACACTTCCTATTGATATATTTATACTTCTGAAATGCTATTTCTGTATTCTCAGTCTTTAAAATTTTAAATGCCCTTTGTTTTTGTTTTATTATACTTTGTACAGTCTTATTTATCCACAGTGGTTTCTTTTGATTCCTGGACATTTTATTACCAGAGGGTATATGTTTTCTACAGGACTTTAGGAGTATATCCTTAAACTTACCTCATTTATGTTCGGTATCCCCAGTTTCCATGACTTTGTCCCAATCTACACATTTAAGCTCTTCCCTTAGTTTGTTGAAATCAGCTTTCCTAAAATTCCAGGTTTTAGCATTTTCCCTTTGAAATGTTCTATTGAGTATTACTTTGAAGCTTACCATATTATGATCGCTGGTGCCCAAGTGCTCCCGGACCTGTAGATCTGAAATTGTATCCGGTCTATTTGACAGGACCAGGTCTAGCAAATTATCTCCCCTGGTCGGTTCATCTACCATCTGAGAGAGGAAATGGTCTTGAATGGTAGATAAGAACTTACAGCTTTTAGCAGAACCAGAAGATTTTATGTCCCACTGTATGTCTGGATAGTTGAAATCCCCCATAATAAGAACCCTATTATTATTATTATTAGCTGCCTTTTCAATTTGTTCCAGCATTTCACCCTCTATTTGTTCAGGTATGTTAGGAGGCTTATAGCAAACTCCAATTAGCATTTTTCCATTATTCCCCTCCCCATGTACATTTACCCATACTGACTCCACATTGTTGCAGTTCCCCTCAATGTCATCATACAACACAGGTTTTAGGTTAGATTTGATAAATATACACACCCCACCACCCTTTTTTTTTCTTTCCTGTCCTTCCTAAATGTAGTATAATCATGTATGTTTGTCACCCAGTCATGGCTTTCATCCAGCCAGGTTTCCGTAATGCCCACCACATCATAGTCCATGGTTGACATAAGAGTCTCCAATTCATTCATTTTGTTTGCAAGACTTCTTGCATTTGCCAGTAGACATTTAATCCTATTAACACCTTTATTACTCCTAGCCTCCCTATGTTCCTTGCATGTCCCATCACCCCTTAATCCTTCATTGACCCCTACCGTCTCACTGTCTCTATCTACTCTATATATCCCCTTTTTTGCTCCACTAGTCCACCTCCCCCCAGATCCTAGTTTAAAAGCTCCTCCATCCGTCTTACCATTTTCTCCCCCAGCACAGCTGCACCCTCCCCATTGAGGTGCAGCCGTCCCTTCCGTAGAGTCTATAGCCGACTGAGAAGTCGGCCCAGTTCTCCATGAACCCGAACCCTTCCTTCCTGCACCAATTTCTAAGCCACGTATTTATCTCCCTATCTCTCCTATTGCCTTGTATTGATAAGTCGTGTCTAAAGGCCCCGTCACACTAAGCAACATCGCTAGCAACATCGCTGGTAACGAACAACTTTTGTGACGTTGCTAGCGATGTTGCTGTGTGTGACATCCAGCAACAACCTGGCCCCTGCTGTGAGGTCGTTGGTTGTTGCTGAATGTCCTGGGCCATTTTTTAGTTGTTGCTGTCCCGCTGTGAAGCACAGATCGCTGTGTGTGACAGCGAGACAGCAACAACTAAATGTGCAGGCAGCAGGAGCCGGCTTCTGCGGAGGCTGGTAACCAATGTAAACATCGGGTAACCAAGAAGCCCTGTCCTTGGTTACCTGATATTTACCTTTGATACCAGCCTCAGCCGCTCTCACTGTCAGTGCCGGCTCCTGCTCTGTGCACATGTAGCTGCAGGACACATCGGGTTAATTAACCCGATGTGTGCTGTAGCCAGGAGAGCAGGGAGCCAGCGCTAAGCATTGTGCGCGGCTCCCTGCTCTGTACACATGTAGCTGCAGCACACATCGGGTAATTAACCCCATGTGTGCTGTACTAGGAGAGCAAGGAGCCAGCGCTCAGTGTGCGCTGCTCCCTGCTCTCTGCATGTGTGGCTGGTCACTGGTTGCTGGTGAGCTCACCAGCAACTCGTGTAGTGACGCTCCAGCGATCCCTGCCAGGTCAGGTTGCTGGTGGGATCGCTGGAGCGTCAAAGTGTGACATCTCACCAGCAACCTCCTAGCAACTTACCAGCGATCCCTATCGTTGTTGGGATCGCTGGTAAGTTGCTTAGTGTGACTGGACCTTAATAGACAAGTGCAATCGCAGCATGTTGTGATTTTTTTCAGCAGTCCGATTTGAGCTGAGGAAAATCCCACAGATCGGCTCTGCCTCATTGACTAACATTGCTCCAAGTGCAATATGATTTTTTTCTCACATTGCACTCATGCAGTTTATACGCCAGTGTCAAAGAGCCCTTAACCAAATCTCATTGGCTCTGCTGGTCATGCAATACTCTATGGATTTTCTATCCATAAATTTGGACATAAAGTAGGCACCAAATCCATCTTATGTGAACATATCTTTAAAGTATTGATATGAACTTAAGCAGATTTTTGTTCAACAAGGTTCCATTTCCTCTAGATTCTCTGTTTTTCTTTCACACTTCCGATACATAGTAAAAGGTATTTGGCTTTCCATAAAACTAGCCATAGTGTGTGTAACTCAGATAGGGAAATTAGATTGCTACTGGGGACAAGGATTGATGTTAGTGATGGCAATAACTGTACACAATTGCAGAATCTGTTAGCTAGATTAGGGTGGGTGATGGTGATGAGAATGAATAATATGTCTACGGGAGTTTCTATTTAGTGTAAATATTTTCTGTAGATATACAGCATGAAACAACATCACACAGCTCACTTTTCTATTTCTTACGTTTAAAGGGAACCCGTCACCGGATGTTTATAATACTCACCTAACGGTCAGTGCGGAGCAGACTGGTCGGATGGGCATCTCTGGTCTCCAGGTCCTGCACATCCTCCTTTGTCCTCCTTCTGAAGCTAGTTTGGATGACACGTTCTACGTCATACACACAAGCCGACAGTGAGGTCCTCTGAAAGAGGAGGCGTAGGATCCGGAGAACGCAGACGCCCATACGACCAGTCTGCTCAGCACCAACTGTTGGGTGAGTATTATAAATATCCGGTGACAGGTTCCCTTAAATATTCCAATATGTTACTTAAAATTTTAAATAATGATAAATACTTAATTCATAATTAAATTTGTCATTCTATTTTCTAATCCTAGGGGGCACAGATTTTTCTTCTACAAACTGAATTTTTCAGTGCCATGTCTTAGGGATACTTTACACTCTGCGACATCGCTGCCGATATATTGTCGGGGTCACGTCGTTAGTGACGCACATCCAGCGCCGGTAGCGACATCGCAGCGTGTAAAACAAATGAGAGACGATCAACAAGCACAAAAACGTTAAAAAACGTTGCTCGTTGACACGTCGTTCATTTCCATAATATCGGTGCTGCTGCAGGTACGATGTTGTTTGTCGTTCCTGTGGCGGCACACATTGCTATGTGTGAAGCCGCTGGAACGACAAACATCTCCTTACCTGCGTCCACCGGAAAAAGAGGAAGGAAGGAGGTGGGCGGCATGTTCCGGCTGCTCATCTCCTCCCCTCTTTTTCTATTGGGCGGCGGTTCAGTGACACTGCTCTGACGTCACTGTGACGCTGAACGAACTGCCCCCTTAGAAAGGAGGCGGTTCGCTGGTCACAGCGACATCACAGAGCAAGTATGTGCGTGTGACGCTGCTGTAGCGATATTGTTTACTACGGCAGCGATCACCACATATCGGCCATACGACGGGGGCGGGTGCAATCGCGCTCGACATCTCTAGCAAATGCTAGTGATGTCGCAGCATGTAAAGTACCCCTTAGATTCCAACCTGATTGTTCCCTTTAAATTTAGAAAACACATGAAGGGTACGTAAAGATAAACTAAACAAAATGTTTCAGAAAATAGGGTCATATTACTAAAAAAGTGGAGTTTATGATGTGTGACAACATACTTTGGCTGGTTCTTAAGAGAAAAAGGCAGCTATGGGAAATCAGAAGTGTTCTCCGTGATGCCCCTGTTCTTCTCTGCCTCTACATTTGATTGGACAAAGACAGTTGTGACCTAAAATTAAGACAAGTATACTTGTCCAAGGTAACCCAGAATTTGGATAGTAAAGCTTCAAATAAGTCACTATTGAAGGTAAAGCAATGAAGTACTTATCCCCGTGTTGTCCATTATTTCCTCTTTTCGGAGTATTATCTGGTGCTCCAAAATTAAAAAACTAAAGTAGATGTAAAGGGAACCCAGAAAATGGGGGAAGCACAATATGTTCTTGATATCTCAATTGCTTAAGGTCTGCTTTGTGTGTGACTAATTTTGCCGAGTAAAGGGGGCTTTACACGCAACGATATCGCTAACGATATGTTGTCGGGGTCACGGAATTCGTGACGCACATCCGGCGTCGTTAGTGACGTCGTTGCGTGTGACTCTTATGAGCGAATGTTAATGATCAAAAATACTCACCTAATCGTTCACACGTCATTCATTTTCAAAAAATCATTGCTAGTGATGGATGCAGGTTGTTCGTCGTTCCTGAGGCAGCACACATCGCTATGTGTGACACCCCGGGAACGACGAACAGCAGCAGTCCTGCGTCCTCCGGTAACGAGGTGGGTGTGTCGTTAATGCGGCTGGTCTCAGCCCCTCCGCTTCTATTGGCGGGCCTCTTTGTGACGTCGCTGTGACGGCGCATGAACCTCCCCCTTAAAAAGAGGTTGTTCGCCACCCACAGCGACGTCGTTAGGAAGGTAAGTACGTGTTACACGTCCTAGCGATATTGTGCACCACGGGCAGCGATTTGCCCATGATGCACAAATGACAGGGGCGGGTGCTTTCACGAGCGACATCGCTAGCGAAGCAGCCTTAACTCTTCATCCAAGCCTCAGTTTGGGCATTATTAGAAGTAGGAAAGCACCTTTCCTTACCACTGGTTGTATTCAGACATTTTCCAGTCTGTGAACAAGTATTAACTTGAGGGATTCAAGTCAGAGTTGTGAAAACCCAAGCTGATCAACAAGCTCATAAGAGGACTTGCTTGAGTTTTTGCTGGGCTCCATGCTGCTACTTAAAGGGATTCTTCAAAATTTAGTTAAAATGGTGTTCCTAATTTAATTCAAACTACAGCCCATCCTAGTCACTTCTCAGTATAGGCTTCAGATTGAAGACATACACCTCCAAAGATCTGTGTGTCAACCAACAAGAGCTGTATCACACATACCTCAGTTTTCTGATGGGAACATGGCTATTAAATATGAAGAGATACTGTATGTTTAACTCATGCTGTGTCTGTCAAGGAGATCTTTAGCCTTATCCTACTCTATCAGTCTGACAGCTTTATAACATTGCATGGAGGCTGACTGCATCCAACTGGAAAATAAATAAAAATTGAGGAGAATGAAGCTGGAGATAACACCCTTTGTCCCCAGAGAAGAATAAATTCTACACAAATCACAGCCCTACTCCTAGCTTCTGACTGTGGTATGTGTGATACAGCTTTTAATAGCTGACATACCGGTCTAGAGATCTGTATATCTTAAGCCTGCAGCCTGAAATGACAAGTGACTAGGACAGGATGCAGACTCAGTTATATCAGGGCCGCCATTTTATCTAATCCCTTTAAAACACTTTATAAACTAATGTAATTTCTGGCAGATTATCCACTGAGTACATAAACCCTGATATATCTATTGTTGCTTGAACTTGTATAGCACTCAATACTGCCTAAGACACCATATTGTAAAGGAAACAACTATACATGTCCTTTGGTAGTGCCCCTTCCTTTGTAACAGATCTGTTGGCTGCTATTAAACATGCATTCAAAATCTCCATATAATGAAATAATACCCGATAAATTTTGTAACTGTTTATTTTGTGCTGCTTCTTAGCCTGCACTAGTTGTAGTAGTGTTAATTTGTATTATGATCTAATGATATATGAAGGAATTTTGATATAATGTAATAATACCTCATGCAGAGTGCAGTGCCACAATCGTTGGTTTTGTACTATCCTCCAGCATTTTGGGATGTCAATCACCCCAGCAGAATGGGCTGGCAATCTTGATTGTTTGAGAGAACATCTCCATGAATGGTGGAATGATGGCAGAAGAAATCATGACTTGGTGGCACTTTGAGGGCCTAAATTCAGCTGATAGTTCCATTAAAATATACTTGGAATATTCAGCTTTAATGAAAATATTTCACAAATACAATCCATAGAAAAACCACCTTTGCAGTCAGTGCTTTGACACAGGTCATGGAATCTCAAACAGTCAGTGGATTTTGCCAGAGTAAAGGCCGCTTTACACGCTGCGATATCGTGACCGATATCTCTAGCGTGGGTACCCGCCCCCATCGGTTGTGCGACACGGGTAAATCGCTGTGCACAACGTCACTATGACCGGCGAACCGCCTCCATTCTAAGGGGTCGGTTCGTTCGGCGTCACAGCGACGTCACTAAGCGGCCACCCAATAGAAGCGGAGGGGTGGAGATGAGCGGGATGTAACATCCCGCCCACCTCCTTCCTTTCTCATTGTGGGCGGCCTCAGGTAAGGTGAGGTTATTCGTTCCTGCGGTGTCACACATAGCGATGTGTGCTGCCGCAGGAGCGATGAACTACATCGTACACACAGCAGCAGTGATAATCGAGAATAGGGCGGCATCTCACCGATGAGCGATTTTGAATGTTTTTGCAACGATTCAAAATCGCTCATAGCTGTCACACGCAACGACATCGCTAATGCGGCCGTATGTGCGCCACAATTTCCGTGACCCCAACCAGATCGCTTGAGCGATGTTGCAGCGTGTAAAGCGGCCTTTAGTTTTTCTCGGAAGCAATTTTCTCTGCAACAGTTACCGTGTCTAGTAATAATTCATATCGCCTATTCAATGTGCATAGATTTCCTTCAGTGTGCTATTATTTGTGAATTGCTCAAATGGAGAGAATCTAATTGCCAGAAAATAAACAGACAGCAAGCAATTACACATTCTGAGCAACCATTCTGTTAAAGATCTTAAAGGGAATATATCATCAAGTTTTTGATATTTATTCTGAGAGAAGTATAATGTAGGGCATGAGCCCCTGATTCCAGGGATGTGTAGCGCCCCTGAAGCCATCAGGGAGCCACAAGGTACTGCATCCCCCTGGGATGCAGGGCCTACCCCCTTAGGGACCCAGAACCCCAGTGTCGGTAACACCAAAAACTCAGTTAATCCCAGTTTTCACCAACAATCCCCTATACAGTGGTACCAAGCTAGGGTGGGACCATGGATGGCCGCCGAGAGGTGGAGCCACTCCAGTCCACTAGTTGACCAGGTGGAAGGGGCAGACTGTGGACAGTGTCAGTTGAGTGTGAGGAATAGTCGGAGAGGAGAAGTGACTGACGCAGGTTGACGGTGACCTGGTACCAGGAGAAGTGGTTACCAGTGGAGTACGGTGGAGTACTCCTGGAACTACGCATCGAGGGGGTACAGGACCCTAGGACAGGAAAGAGCTCCAAGCCGACCTGTTAACACCTGCACAGCAAGGGGACCATCAAGGACCTTGCTGACCCTAAAGTACCAAAGACTCGGTAGCAATGGGAGAGCCGGGGACAGGACGAGAGACTCCATCCCCACAGGGTTCACGCTACTGTCAGGCAAAAAGAGGTGGAAAAACCACAGGCTGGGGACCCCCCGTGTTCTATACCACGGGGATCCATTTACCAGAGACAGGTGCAGGGGAAGAAGGTACCAGAGAACCAGACTAGCACTGGGATGAAAAGGGACCTGGAGGCGAAACCAGCCGGCCTCGGGCAATCAGTTAAAACCAGTCAGTAAACCAGTTGCACTGAATACCTGTCTGGACTCCTTCTTCCAATGCTCACTGCACCATACACCTGCTCGGGTAACACCCTACTTGCAGAGGGCCTAAGTCATCAGAGCTGCACATTCCTTCAGCCCCAGCAAAACCTGCAGAGGCGGCTCCCTACACTTAGCCGCATCACCACAAGTGGCATCACAAATAACTTTATTCACAAATCCCTTGTAAATATCCCCCATTACAAAAAGGGCCCAGGGCACGGAACCGAGAATGGCCACCACCGTGACACTCCTAATAGAGACACTACCCGGAACCAAGTACCCCATATCCCTGGGTACAGATGTATGCCTTATTATACTGTATGTTGCAGTATCTATACAATCAGTGTCTTATCAGCAAGTATTATCACTACAGGACTACATCTCACATGCACAGCACTAAGCCTAATCTGTGTAACTCTGCCCACACCACTGAGTAGTAACTTGCTGACAATTCATAGTGATCACAGGAAGGTGCCAATCTGGGTTGTGGGTGGTGTTAAACACAATCCAGAAGTCTTAAGCCTGCTTTACACGTTACGATTCTGCATACGATATCGTATGTGATCGTAACCGCCCCCATCGTATGTGTGGCACGTTCAATTTGTTGAATGTGCCGCACAGACGATTTACCCCCGTCACACGTACTTACCCGTCCATACAAACTTGATGTGGGTGGCGAACGTCCACTTCCTGGAGTGGGAGGGACGTTCGGCGTCACATCGACATCACACGGCAGCCGGCCAATAGAAGCGGAGGGGCGGAGATGAGCGGGACGTAAACATCCCGCCCACCTCCTTCCTTCCGCATTGCTGGCCAGGAGCTGCAGGACGCAGGTAAGATCTGTTCATCGTTCCCGGGGTGTCACACACTGCGATGTGTGCTACCCCGGGTACGATGAACAACCTGACGTTCAATTCATGAGGATTGAACGACGTGCATGCGATGAACGTTTTATTGTTCAATCGCAATCGCACGTAGCTATTACACACTGCAATGTACCTTACGATGCTGGATGTGCGTCACTTACGACGTGACCCCGCCAACACATTGTAAGATATATTGTAGTGTGTAAAGCGGGCATTACCTCTGCTATATCTACATCAGACAAACAAGGATTCTATCAAAACTGCACCAAGCATCCCAGTAATTGATATATCGTTAGAATCAGGGTTCTTAATTGATATTTTGCTGCTCTTAGATCACAGAGTCAATAAGGCTTAGTGGGGCTTTGTGGGGTTAATGAGGACCTTGATAATGATGGTCTATCCTCAGGATAGAATATCATTTTCATAGTGGGGTTCATCTGGTATGTCGGCTAGAGATGGGCGAATAGTGAAATATTTGGGTTCGTATTATTCGAGCTGGTTAATTTCTATTATTTATGCATCCGTCACTAGTGATGAGTGAACCCATGGATATTCGGGTTCATCTAACCAGCACGGGAAAGAAAAATCATGATTTGTAAGCAAACCGTAAATAATAAACCCCATACAAGTCAATGGGGACGAGACGTTCGGGTCCGTAGTAAGCAAAAGGGGGCTGTGGTGGAAGTTAAATGGTAGTAAGAGCAGGACACTTATACATACCATGTTTCCAGGTGTTTCCCAGAGGATCACGCTGCAGTCAGACTCTTTCCCAGTCTGCTAATTAAAGTTTAGGAATATTCACTGCTTCTCTCGCCCACCCTCTGTGTCAGTGACTGTGATTTGTTGCAGACTCCTGTACACGTCTCCCACAATGTGTCTACGTTTGTGATTGGATTCAGTCAGTTTGCTGTATAGTAGTGTAAAAAGAAATAAATAAATACTTAAAAAAAAATGACACAGGGTCCCAAAATATCTTGATAGGCAGTGCAGGTAAAACTACAGCAGCAGTGTTACGGTTGCTGTGGCACTGGAGACTATGTTCGGATTTCTTGCTACTGCACATGTGCGAGCACTGGAGACTATGTTCAGATTTCTTGCTACTGCACATGTGCAAGCGCTGGAGACTAAGTCCTATCTTGGAGCCATTGCACATGTGCGGGTGACATCATCGCTGACACGAGGTCACATGTCTCTGACACCTTCTAAGCTGATTGGCCGCTGGTCATGTGCTTGTGACACGTGGTCACATGTCTCTGACACCTTCTATGCCGATTGGTTGCTGGTCATGTGCTTGTGACACGTGCTCACATGTCTCTGACACCTTCTATGCCGATTGGTTGCTGGTCATGTGCTTGTGACGCTTTGCTCGGTGATAGGCCAGCGTGACGTCATTGCTGTCGTTCTGGCAGCGGATTGGCTCTGGTGTCCTCCATCTTGGATGAGGCACAGAGTCTATATAAGACCCTGACGCACGCCGCCCAGCGCTCAGTCCTCTTGGTTCATGCATGAGAGTAGACGCTCTGTGCACGTCCCTCTAGGCATCTCTCTGTCTATGCTAGGTGAGCGCTACCGGCAGCGTAGCGTTCTTATACCTTACAGCTTCGGCTGCGGGCCGTATCCTTACATCTTAGAGGAGCGGACATAGGCAGGTGCCTGAGGCACATGGTCCGGCTGGGCCTTGTGATTCTACTCGTAGGTGGACGTTGCCGCTAGGGTAACGTTCCTTATACTGCATCTGGCAGTTGTTCGTATCCTCGCACACTAGGGGAGCGAACATAGGTAGGAGCTTTGTGCGGCTTATGCTGCTGTCCGTCTCTTTTGCACCACTAGTGGAGCGGACCTAGGCAGGTGCCATATCTAGTGGTTCGTGTCCTCGCACACTAGTGGAGTGAACACAGGTAGGAGCTTTGTGCGGCTTACGCTGCTGTCCGTCTCCTGGCACCACTAGAGGAACGGACCTAGGTAGGTGCCATTTCACACTCACTGCTTGTGTCTCTGTGATCTTTAACAGAGACCATTCCACGCACCCTCCAAGTAAGGGAGGAATTGCTTTATTTCCTAATTATATTCCTCTGTGAGATTAACAGAGGTATTGCACTCTGACCTTGTGCTATTACTTTTTACAGTGGCACACTTATATACCCCTTACCCTCTGCCATAGTCTGCAGCAGAGTCTGTGCATGGTGGACCCTGACTGTCTGATATTCCTTTGGGTTTTATTATCAGACAGCCCCCCGTAACATTAGGACTGAGCCAAGGGTCTGGCAGTTATGGCAGAATATCAGCAGTTACACCGTTACATACAAGTACTTGAGTCACGGCTCAAGACTATTGAGGATAAACCTCAGACCATGGTGACATCTGCACATGATCCTCAACTTGCTCTGCCAAACAGGTATTCTGACGATGCCAGATCATGTCGTGGTTTCATTAGTCAGTGTCAGATACACCTAGAGGTCAACTCTTCTTGCTTCTCTATGGAGAGGTCCAGAGTAGGCTTTATCATATCCTTACTTCAGGATAAAGCCTTAGAATGGGCGACTCCCCTATGGGAGCGCTCTGATGTGGTTACTCTGAGACATCAAGACTTTCTTGAAGCTCTTAAAGCGGTATTCATGGGTCCACAGGTTACCCATGATGCGGCCCTGAGACTGTTAGATCTATCTCAGGGTTCGTTATCCACTAGTTCTTATGCCATTGCTTTTAGAACTCTGGTGGCAGAACTAGATTGGCTAGAAAAGGTGTTGATTCCTATCTTCTGGAGAGGGTTGGCAGGCTATGTCAAGGATGCCCTTGCTACTCGTGAGGTCCCTGCTTCTCTGGAGGACTTAATCACTGTAGCAACAAGGATCGACGTACGCCATAAGGAACGTAGACTCGAGGTCTCTTCCTCACGCCCTAAGCATCGGGCTATTCCAGTTCTTGAGGGTCCACTACCATCTTACTCAGCATCTGAGACATCTCCCACTCCTATGGAGTTAGGTCATACGTCCTCCAGACTACGCAGGTCTGGTCCTCCTATATGTTACGTATGTCGTCAGGCTGGGCACTATGCCAACAAGTGTTCTAGCCGTCAGGGAAACTCCCAGGCCTAGTAACCATTAGAGGGGGATTACTAGAGACGTCATCTGCACCCTCTAAGTGTAGTATCCCAGGTCAACTCTCATTCTCTGAGAATAAATGGCCTATTATGGCTTTTGTGGATTCCAGAGCTGATGGGACTTTTGTGTCCTCAGGATTTGTAAAGAGACACAATATTCCCTCTATCATGTTAGAGGCGCCTATTAATGTCCGTGTTGTTAATGGGACTATGTTGTCTGACTCCATTACATTGAGGACAGTTCCCTTGCGCTTTTCCCTGTCTCAGGGTCACATAGAGGAGATTTCTTTTCTTGTTTTGCCTGAGGGTATAGACGACGTTCTTCTGGGTCTCCCATGGCTTCGGACCCATACTCCTCTAATTGACTGGGAGTTTGACAGCATTATTAGTTGGGGTTCGAAATGTCAGTCCCGATGTCTTCCCTTACCACCTAAGGTCGTTGCGGTTGCATCAACTGATCTCTCTCCCATACCTACACCCTATTTGGATTTCGCTGACCTGTTCTCCAAACAGGGTGCTGAGGTTCTTCCACCCCATAGGTCGTATGACTGCGCCATAGACCTTATCCCAGGTTCGGTTCCACCTAAGGGCAGGGTTTACCCCCTGTCAATACCTGAGTCAGAGGCCATGTCGACCTATATAAGAGAGAGTTTAGAGAAGGGGTTCATTCGTAAGCCTGTCTCTCCCGCGGGAGCTGGGTTTTTCTTTGTTCGGAAGAAAGAGGGTGATTTGCGTCCCTGCATAGATTACAGGGGTCTCAACGCAATCACAATAAAGAACAAATACCCGTTACCTTTAATTTCGGAGCTCTTTGACAGACTGAGGGGAGCTAAGGTTTTTACGAAGTTGGATCTGCGGGGTGCGTATAACTTGGTACGAATTCGAGAGGGTGACGAATGGAAGACCGCTTTTAACACCCGAGACGGTCACTATGAATACTTCGTCATGCCTATTGGTTTATGTAATGCACCCGCAGTATTTCAGGACTTCATAAACGATGTGTTTAGGGATTTACTGTTATCCTCCGTCGTGGTGTATCTGGACGACATCCTGATTTTTTCTCCTGATCTGGAGCCTCATCGTCAGGGTTTCATTCATGTCCTTTCCCATTTAAGGGAGCACTCATTGTTTTCTAAACTTGAAAAGTGTGTATTCGAGCAGTCATCCTTGCCTTTTTTGGGTTACATTATCTCACAAGAGGGTCTGGCTATGGATCCTGCGAAGCTTTCTGCTGTCCTGGAATGGTCCGAACCTCATTCCTTGAAGGCGGTGCAATGCTTCTTAGGATTCATAAATTATTACCGGCAGTTCATACCCCATTTCTCTACTTTGGTGGCCCCTTTGGTGGCCTTGACTAAGAAAGGTGCTAATCCAAAAGTCTGGTC
This sequence comes from Anomaloglossus baeobatrachus, assembly GCF_048569485.1. NCBI lineage: Eukaryota > Metazoa > Chordata > Amphibia > Anura > Aromobatidae > Anomaloglossus > Anomaloglossus baeobatrachus. The sequence continues at coordinate 57,582,152 of NC_134358.1, forward strand.
TACTGAGACATCCCAGGCTTTTGAGGCAGTAAAAAGACACTTTTCAACTGCTCCCATTCTTCAAAGACCCAATGAGAATAAGCCCTTCCTCTTGGAGGTTGATGCCTCTTCAGTGGGTGCTGGTGCGGTCTTGTATCAAAAGAACGGTGTAGGTAGAAAAAGGCCGTGTTTCTTCTTTGCTAAAACCTTTTCACCAGCAGAGAGAAACTATACCATTGGGGATAGGGAACTGCTCGCCCTGAGATTAGCCTTGGAGGAGTGGCGTCACTTGCTAGAAGAAGCGAAACATCCTTTCCAGGTCTATACAGACCATAAGAATCTGACGTACTTACAAACCGCTCAGCGTCTGAATCCTTGCCAAGCCCGCTGGTCCTTGTTTTTCTCCCACTTTCACTTTTCCATCAACTATCTGTCTGGAAGTAAGAATAACAAGGCAGACGCCCTGTCTCTCTCTATGGTTTCTACCCAGGAAGAGATTGACGAACCTCGTCTTATCCTTCCCTCCAGGGTTTTTCATACGCTCTCCCCTGTGACGTTAGACCAAATCCCACCGGGCAAGACCTTTGTTCCGCCGGATCGACAGAATGATATACTGTCGTGGGCCCACACCTCAAAGGTGGGTGGGCATTTTGGTATTAGACGGACACGAGAGTTACTCGAGAGGTGGTATTGGTGGCCACACTTAGCCAGCCACGTCAAGAGATATGTCGGTTCCTGCTACTCGTGTGCTCGTAACCGTCCGTTACGGCAGAGACCGGCTGGGCTCTTGCATCCTTTACCAGTGCCAGATAGATCATGGGAGGTGGTAGGCATGGACTTTGTGGGTGATCTTCCGTGTTCACAGGGACATAGATTTGTGTGGGTCATTACGGACCATTTCTCCCGGATGGTTCATCTCGTACCGTTATCGAGAATCCCATCTTCCAGGGTACTAGCCAAACTATTCCTCAAGCATGTCTTTAGGCTACACGGGATGCCAGATCGTATCATTTGTGATAGAGGTCCGCAATTTGCTTCCCGTTTCTGGCGAGATCTTTGTAGCCTTCTGCAAATTGAGTTGAATCTCTCTTTGGCATACCATCCGGAGACCAATGGTTTGGTTCAGTGTACCAATCACTCCATGATTATATACCTTCGACACTTTGTTGCTGAGAACCACGATAACTGGTCCTCCCTCCTACCCTGGGCAGAATTTTCCCTTAACAATTCGCTGGCTGAGGCCACTGGGCAGACATCGTTCGTACTCAATAATGGGCAACACCCTAGGGTACCGTTACCGTTTCCCGCTGCTGTACCTCCTCCTCTTGTGGCCGACTGTGCAACTAATGCCAGAGAGGTTTGGGATCGGACTCAAGAGTCTATCCAAGCAGCTAAGGACCGTATGAAGACAGTGTCTAATCGGTTTCGTCGCCCGGCTCCTGTCTTTTCTCCGGGGGACTTTGTGTGGCTCTCTGCAAAACACGTGAAACTTAGAGTGAGCTCTGTCAAATTTGCTCCTCGCTTCCTGGGTCCTTATGACGTTCTTCGACAGGTAAATCCTGTAGTCTACCAATTGAAGTTACCCGTCTATCTTAGGATCCATGACAAATTCCATGTCTCACTGCTAAAGCCGGCTATTTTACCTTACGCTCGTGAAGTGCACTCTCCTGTCTCTGATTCCTCTCGCTCTAGCTATGAGGTACGAGCCATAGTTGGCTCTAAGATGGTTAGAGGGCGCAGGTTCTTCTTGATAGATTGGGAGGGCTACGGCCCAGAACATCGCTCTTGGGAGCCTGAGGAGGCTGTCCATGCTCCCGACTTAGTTGCCGATTACCTGCGTCGCCGGGAGGGGGGCCTTTGAGGAGGAGATACTGTTATGGTTGCTGTGGCACTGGAGACTATGTTCGGATTTCTTGCTACTGCACATGTGCAAGCGCTGGAGACTAAGTCCTATCTTGGAGCCATTGCACATGTGCGGGTGACATCATCGCTGACACGAGGTCACATGTCTCTAACACCTTCTAAGCTGATTGGCCGCTGGTCATGTGCTTGTTGCACGTGGTCACATGTCTCTGACACCTTCTATGCCAATTGGTTGCTGGTCATGTGCTTGTGACGCTTTGCTCGGTGATAGGCCAGCGTGACGTCATTGCTGTCGTTCTGGCAGCATATTGACTCTGGTGTCCTCCATCTTGGATGAGGCACAGAGTCTATATAAGACCCTGACGCACGCCGCCCGGCGCTCAGTCCTCTTGGTTCATGCATGAGAGTAGACGCTCTGTGCACGTCCCTCTAGGCATCTCTCTGTCTATGCTAGGTGAGTGCTTCCGGCAGGGTAGTGTTCTTATACCTTACAGCTTAGGCTGCGGTCCGTATCCTTACATCTTAGAGGAGCGGACATAGGCAGGTGCCTGAGGCACATGGTCCGGCTGGGCCTTGTGATTCTACTCGTAGATGGACGTTGCCGCTAGGGTAACGTTCCTTATACTGCATCTGGCAGTTGTTCGTATCCTCACACACTAGGGGAGCGAACATAAATAGGAGCTTTGTGCGGCTTATGCTGCTGTCCGTCTCTTTTGCACCACTAGAAGAGTGGACCTAGGCAGGTGCCATATCTAATGGTTCGTGTCCTCACACACTAGTGGAGCGAACGCAGGTAGGAGCTTTGTGCGGCTTACGCTGCTGTCCGTCTCTTTTGCACCACTAGTGGAGCGGACCTAGGCAGGTGCCATATCTAGTGGTTCGTGTCCTCGCACACTAGTGGAGCGAACGCAGGTAGGAGCTATGTTTGGCTTACGCTGCTGTCCGTCTCCTGGCACCGCTAGAGGAACGGACCTAGGTAGGTGCCATTTCCCACTCACTGCTTTTGTCTCTGTGACCATTAACAGAGACCATACCACACACCCTCCAAGCAAGGGAGGAATTACTTTTTTTCCTAATTATATTCCTCTGTGAGTTTAACAGAGGTATTGCACTCTGCACTTGTGCTATTACTATTTACAGTGTCAAACTTATATACCACTTACCCTCTGCCATATTCTGCAGCAGAGTCTTTGCACGGTGGACCCTGACTGTCTGATTTTCCTTTGGGTTTTATCAGACAGCCCCCCGTAACAAGCAGGCTGCGGCCCCCACCTGTGATCTATACCGTTGCTGAATATTAAAATAGAGAGGAAAAAAAGATGTAGGGTCTGACTCATTTTGATAACCAGCTATGGTAAAGCTGACTGGTGAGGGCTGATGTTATCAAAAGAGAGGTGGCACGAATATTGGCCCCCCAACCTAAAAATACCAGCTTGAAGCTGGCCAGAATTTTTGTATCCATTAGATGCGACAATTCCAGGCTTTGCACAACTCATCCAGATTGCCCTGGTGTGGTGGCAATTGTGGTAATATAAGGAGTTAATCACAGCTCACAGCTGCCACTAAGCCCTAGATTAGTAATGTGAGGCATCCATGAGACTCCCCCATTACTAATACTGTAAGTGAAAAGAAATAAACATAGACACAAAAATATTCTTTATTTGAAATAAATACACACCCCTTTATTAAATCTCAAAACACTATTGCAGATCCAACGTAATCGTAATCCATAGGAAGTCCCAGAATGATCCTCAGCTCTACTACTTCCAGAGCCTGGAGAGAGGGGAAAACATGGCTTTGGGAAACACTGACAGCAGTGGGGGAGCCCGGCTGTGAGCAAGAGACATCACTCAGTTCATTTGAGGTCACAGCTTGATTCTCACAGTTTGACCTTTGGTAACCTGACTGCTGGACTGGTGGACGGCGAGACTCGGCTGTGACCCACAATCCAACAGTCAGGCAGCAGTTTTAAAGCGAAAGTGAAAGTGCTACCAGTCCGACAATCCATCAGCACTTTCACTTTCAAGCCGCAGTCCGACCACTCAGCAGCACTTTCACTTTCAAGCCACTTTCAGACTGTTGGATTGCGGATCATCTCCTAGCAGAAAACAGCATTTGTTTTTTTTTGCTAGGAGATGCAGATTTGGTGCTAAAATTCATACACTTAATAAATTTTTGCACCAAATCTGCATTTCCTGGCAAAAAAAAACCCCTGCATCAAAACACAATGCGATTTTGATGCTTTTTTTTGCCAGGAGATTTGGTATATAAATTTCAGCACCATATCTGCATCTCTTGGCAAAAAAATGCCCAAAAACAGTTTGATGTCGTTTCGATGCGGTTTTCTGCCAGGAGATGCAAATTTGGTGCAGATATCTGGTACAGACATTTTAACACCAAATTTGCATCTGTTGGCAGAAAACTGCACTGAAACAGCATCAAACCTGTTTTTGTGCATTTTTTTGCTAAGAGATGCAGATTTGGTGCTGGAATTTACACACCAAATTATTCCTGCACCAAATCTGCATCTCCTGACAAAAAAAACCACATCAATACTGCATCAAAACCACATTGTGTTTGCATGGGTTTTTTTGGTAAAATATACAGATTTGTTGCAGGAATTTGATTAATAAATTGCAGCACCAAATCTGCATCTCTTCACCAAAAAACACAGTTTTCTGCCGGGAGAAGTAGGTCTGCTTGAATTCAGTTCACCTGAGGTGAGGTCACTGAATTCAATAAGGTCACCTGAGGTAAGTTTACCTGTAGTCACAGGTGGGGTACCGTGGGAATCTCCAGCTGTAACTGCACATAAACTAAGTGATGTCACCGCTCACAGCTGTTTCTCCATCAGTCTCTGCCTGCAGCTGCAGCAGGCTGTTATGTTTTGTACCTGCACTCTGTGACTTCAGGATGTAGTAGAGCCAGGATCGTCGTGGAACCTTGCATGGATTACATAGATTCTGGGTGTTTGTGGTGTACTAACATGCTAATGGAGCCGACTAGCCAGAGGAACTAACATCCAAGGGACTAGTCCCTGCGCTCATTAGCATACGATAAAAGATCTTTCTAAATACTTTTTCTAAAGATCCCTTTATCTATGCTACTAGATACAGGGACAGTTAGGCAGAAATTAGAAATATACACCCAGAACTACTCTTGGTTCTGGGTATATATTGAACCTTACAGGTTCTCTTTAAATAATTTTAAAAAGCCACACGCGGTTTCTCTTAATTTGATACACAACCAAGATAGGCAAATGGCTTGGAGGCCGCAGCCTGTAGCTGTTTGCTTTATCTGTGCTGAGTGTGCTGATATATGGGGGACCCTACAACATTTTTTATTTTTAGCCATGCGCGTTATCTTGGTTAAGTATCTAAATATGAGGGGCCCCATGTGACTTTTCTGAAATTTTTTAAATATTTTTTTATAAAAGCTTGTGGTTCCCCCCAAATATGATACCCAGCCAAGATAAAGCCGACAGGTGGGGATGGTATTCTCAGGCTTGGGAGGCCCATGGTTATTGGACCCTCACATTAGCCTAAAAATTGCAGCCCTCAGCTGCCCAGAATTGTCTCACAATTAGATTTGACAGTTTCGGCACTTTACCTGGCTCATCCAGATTGCCCTGGTGCGGAGTCAATCGGGGTAATACAAGAGGTTAATGACATTTGTCAAAAATTAAAGATGCCACTAAGCCCTGAATAAGTAATGTGGAGGGAAACAAAACATACAGAACAAATCCTTTATATGTATAAAAAGAAAACAAAACAAAACGCAAAAAAACCCCTTTTTCATCAATTTATTAAACTCCAAAATGCCCAGGTCCATTGTAATCCACACCACAATGCTCATAATGATACCAGCTTTGCTACCTACTGAAGTCGCAGCACGTGGGCACATTAGAACACCTGACCGCCTGCTGCAGCTTTAAGCAGATAGTTACTGAGCCGCAGCTGTGAGCAGTGATGTGTTTTACCTGCAATCATTGCTGGAGGTTCCCACAGTATCCCAGCTGTGACCACAGGTAAACTCACCTTTGGTGAACTCGTTGAACTCATCTCCTGGTAGAAAATCTTTTTTTTTTTGCCAAGAGATGGAGATTTGGTGCTGGATTTTATACACCAAATTCTTGCATCTATACCGCAGCTTATTGTAAAAAAAAGCTTCAAAACACAATGCAGTTTTAATGCGTTTTTTGCCAGGAGATTGCCCTAGGGCAATCGGAATGAGACACATAAAGCACTAGAAATGTCACATAAAATAGACGCGACAATTTTGGGCAACTGCGGGCTTACAATTGTTAGGCGGGGGGTCCAATAAAAATGGGCCTTCCAAGCCTGAGAATACCAGCCCTCAGCTGTTGGCTTTATTTTGTCTGGGAATCAAAATTTGGATGAGGGGACTGCATGCTTTTTAAAAATTATTTATTTAAATAACTTTAAGAAAGCCACATGGGGTCCCTTTTATTTTAATACACAGTCAAGATAACGCACACGGCTGGGAGCTGCAGCCTGCAGCCGTTATCTTGATTTTTCCTGGGTATCTATATACGGGGGTTCAGTTGCCAAGTTTTTATTTATTTATTTGCATACTCCCTTAGGGTACCCAGACAGCAACTGTGAGGGCAGCCAATCAGAAACACTGGCAGTCTAACTGCAGCCAGCCACAGATGCCGGCAGAGAGTGCGAGCGAGGTAAGCTGTGCATATGTATGAGATCTAATGAGAGATCTCAGAAGTAGTGTGACAGCTGCGGGGAAACTCAGTAAGTCATTTTTTTATGCACCTCCCTGTCACAGTAATGCCTTTAGCAAAAATGGCTACGAAATTACTGTGATTGGAAGGCAATCTCAGCATGTTTAGTGGCTGAAAATCAGGCGTCAAACATGCTGGGAAGAGATCTGAATCTCACAAGGCGAATCCCAAAATTCTTGTCGAGTAACTGATATTTTGAATACCTTAATATTCATGAAAGTAACAGAAAGAGCCGAACACATTTGCTCATCACTAATGCCAACCAATCATTTATTTGCAGATCCAAAAAAGGAACGGCAACTGTCCTTTGTACATAATATGTACTATTTGTATGAGCTGTGTCAGAACAAGTGCACTCTACCCTTCCATGAATGGGACAGGTGCCCAATGCCTGCTTGTTGCATGCATTCTGGTTGGCATGTGCAGCTCCAATGTCATTATCCCCATTCCCTTCCCAATGTAGCGGTCGGCAGAGCCAGACACCACTTTTACACTCAATTTAATTTGAGAACAGAGATGGGTAATTACTTTGAATCTAATCCATAGTAAATATCATTTAATAGTGATTATAACCATAATTTTGTGGTTTAATGGGATATTAGCTAGGGGCAGGAACTTTTAGACAGGCGACATTTACCATTACAAATGTGTTATACACTGAATCACTACATACCTGTAGATGAAGGAAATTAAAGAGGATATTGTGAAGTAATGACAAAGTATTGTAATCAATACAAGAAATTGGATATTTTGTATGAAAACTTGAAAGGAGAGAAAAGACTTCATTAATAATACAAGGAAAGTAACCAAATTCAAGCAAAACTGTATTTCATCTTAACATATTAAGGCAGTGGGTTAATTAAGAAAGAACAATGCCAATGCTGAAGGGGATAAACTGACCTTTTCTTAACTTTCTTATTAAGAACAATCAGGGAGACAAAGAACATAGAGGTATATAAAGTAATACATTTTACAATGCATTAAACAATCATGAACACAACCCCTGCCTACCTTTCCCCAAAAATAAGACACTGTCTTATTTTTTTTTGCCCCTAAAAAAGCGCTAAGTCTTATTTTCGGGGGGAGGGCTTATTCTCAGGGAAACATGGTTGGGGGAAGTTCACCCCCCAAACAAATGGAGATCCCCATTCCCAGGATCGTCATACTTACCAGACTCCAGGGTGTCTGCGTGGCTCCCATATCCTCCTGCAATCTTTGGTGGTCGCTCCCAGCAGGTGCACTCCATGCCGTTATCCCCTCCTTCTGGCAGACACTCACATATCAAATCACATATGCACACTCATACACACACACTCACTCATGCACACTCTCATGAGATCACACATACAATCGCGTGAGCACACACGAACCACATCCGGTGATACAACTTGCTTCCGGCCAGCAGGGGACTCTCTGCTCTCTTGTCTCTATGATGTGTTTCACTACTGGGTCCTCCATGGGTTCCACCCGCAGGTCCTGGCACTCCACTGTACAGCATCCCAGGTCCTTATGCCTCCCAGAAACAATCAATATCACTGGATGTGGTGAGTGTGTGTGCAATCTAATATGTGATTGTGTGTGTGCTATCTCATGTGTGTGTGTGTGTGATCTGATGTGTGTGTGCATTCCACCGCAGGTCTTTGATGCGCTACACTGCTCCCGGTCGGTGTCTGGTGAGTATGATCGTGGTGTCTTCTCTCTTCTTTCTTCTCTCTTTTGGAGGTGTCTGCTTTCTATAATGAAGTGTCCTGCTGTATTCTTTAACTTTTTGAGCAACATGGACTCTCCATTATTGAACCGCGACTAGGGTTTATTTTTGGGATAGGGCTTATATTTAAGCATTGCCGAAAACTCTTGCTAGGCCTTATTTTCGGGGGTAGGTCTTATTTTTGGGGAAACACGGTATATGCAATATTAGGACATATTGACACATCATATAGTAGCTTCCCCCCTCTATGAAACATAGTGGCAGGCTACTCACGAAAAAATAGTTTGATTCTTATGGACTCAACTTCAGAATAGGTGGATTGGTGAAAACTTGTTCTTACTGGAATACTCATTTATCTTTTTCTAGAAGTTGTCTCAGGTACCAGGACCAGCTTGTAATTGATCTCTACACCCTGTAGAGTTCCTCTCCTTGGGTAATGATAAGTTTTGTCTTGAGTAGACTTCAGGTTGGGTCGTACGCCTCTTGTAGAAGTGAGTTTAGGTAGTTTAGGTGTTTTCAGAAAGTTTATACTTTTACGTTCAATTATTTTTATTAATGTTTATTATTTCATATAGGTTTATGGATATTTTACTGGATCTGAAGCTATACCAACCTAAAGAAGTTTTGATGTGCGACAAAAGAAAACATATTAAACAAGATCCGAGAAGAAAGAAACATGAAACGCTTCAGGACTTAAGAGTGGTGATGAAAGTTTCCATCCTGGGTTTAATTCCTTAATATGAAACAGGAATTGAAAAAAAAAATAAACATCAAAATGTTACAAGAAAGAAGATACAGCTCGGATGCATTCACAAATGCATAAATATTTGGTAATGGAAATGATGACAAAACAGAAGTTATAAAGTAATCATGAAGCAGTCATGCCCGCTACTACACCTTTGATGTTACCTGACTGCGCAAGTTCATGAACTTTTTACCCCTTTGTCTTCATAATATGCCGGCAATAGCTTAAAGGGAATGTGTCATCAGAACATGATCTATTCTTTAAATCATGATTTTGTGTTCATTGTATATTCTTAAAATATGATTGTCATATTTTTAATGTTTCATATCACTAAAATCAGAACTCTTGCAATTTTCCCACTGGCCACTAAGGGCCGTTTCACACATCCGGCTTTTCACCAGATTTCCGAATCCGGCGCACTATAGTACAGTGTGATACAGTACAATGGCAGCACGACAAGCTCCGGTCACATGCTGTCCTGTGACCTGAGCATGTGACCCGGAAGTTGTCGCGCTGCCATTGTACTGTATCACACTGTACTGGAGTGCGCCGGATTTTGCAATCCGGCAAAAAGCCGGATGTGTGAAACGGCCCTAAGCCTACTGCTAGACTAAGCTGCCCTATCTACATACCTCTTCAGCAGTCTCATTATCATCACAGACAAGATGATAATGAAAAGTAACATTTTACATAAAGTAGATAAAACATGAAACACTGGAACTGCCAGCAGGTCACAAATCACAAGAGACCATCCAGGGCGATGCTGTAAAATAGATGAAGATGGCAGCAGATGAGGGTGAGACAGGGATAGGAGACCTGCATCTTAAGCACCACTCCAGCGCTAAAATGTAAAACATTGTGGAGTAGAGATTTAAAGGGAACATGTCAGGTCCCCTATGCATCCAGAACCATGAGCAGTTCTGGGTGCATATTTCTAATCCCTGCCTAACTGTCCCAGCATATAGGGTGTGAGATAGTGGGGCCATTCATATGTGACGGACGGTATGTATCTCCCAGAATACGTACAGGAACATATTAGAGCCCTACATAGTGGTCAGTCCACTAACCTCCAGGCTGGGTTATGCAGGTGGCTCATGGCCACAGTTCTCATTTAAAAGGTCTTTGCAAAGGCCTGGGTGGGGCAGAGTTGCTGTGTAAGCTGCAGAGCAGGAAGCTGAGGAGAGTTCAGGCCTGTGTGGAACTATAACACAGGTCTGTGGACCCCCGGGAATAGCAAAACGGAGTATAGTAAGACCGTCTCCTACGGCAAGCAGTGCCTGTGTAATGGGGAACCGTATGGACTGTGAGTAACCCGGCTGTGTCCCGGAGGACATTTACCTGTTCAGCGATGACAATAAAGCTGTTTGGATCGGACGTTTTTGGGTCACTGTCACTGCCTCTTTGTCGTCCTAGGGGACCCCCACCCCGCTACAAGGGGCATACATGAAGAGATCTTTAGAAAAAGTATTTCTAAAGATCCTTTATGAGATGAAAATCAGCGCAGTGATTAGTCACAAGGGCATTATTTCCCCAACTAGCCTGCCCTCTTATCATGACACGTTCAGTATATATGAAGCCGGTTGTTCGTATCCCGGCTTTACAGAGGTCTAGTGCGCATGACCGGAAGTGCCGGGACTTATTATCATGCGCACCAAGCCTAAAACCGGCATTGAAGGCGGTGACGACGTTCAGGTATGCGCGTACATGCCGATGACACTTGGCATTGAATAGCACGGTTTTATTACCACAGTTTTCAGTCTCGCAAGAAACACTGTACTCTTATTTTTGAAGACATTCATCTTCTCATAAGAACAAGTGGTGTTTATATTTGAGATGATATCTATTATATTAGGGGTAGTTGGTCTTGTCCAAAATCTGGAAGTGGCTATTTTTGTGGCTAGCAGAACATGGGCAGTAAAGACCCTCGCCTTGGCAGGAACTGTGTGTATATTCAGCAGACGTAAAGCTAGAGATGAAAAGTGTCATATTGTTTTTCCCAGAAGGGATGAAACCAATGTAGATTGAATTTAGAGGCCCACAGGTTATTGAAATGTGGACAATCCTAAAATACGTTCCTTTATTAACACAGCCCCGCCAACATAAGTCAGATGCACTGAGAAACATGCTGTTGAGCTTAGGTGAAGTGTAATACCACCTCGAGATGGTTTTCATATATGCTGCTATGTGATTGCTGCAGGTAAAGGATTTGTTTGCGAAAGCTGGTGTATGTGTCTAATCTTCAGTTGAAAAGGTAGTTGTATCTGCTCCCAATGATAGAAAGGGAGTTGACTTTACAAATACATTCCTATTATTTATGATAGAAAATATAGGTTTTAATAATATTTATTCACTTATATAGCGCCATTAATTTCACAGCGCTTTACATACATTGGCAACACTGTCCCCATTGGTGCTCACAATCTAGAGTCCCTATATGTGTGTCTTTGGATTGTGGGAGGAAACCGGAGAACCCGGAGGAAACCCACGCAAACACGGGGAGAACATGCAAACTCCTTGCAGATGTTGTCCTTGATGTGATTTTAATCCTGGACCCCAGCGCTGCAAGACTGCAGTGCTAACCTCTGAGACACCGTGGCACCCTAAGCCTTTAGTTGAGTTGTTACTGTTGTTCATTATCTGAACTAGGTCTATGTTTACTTTGGTTTGTAAAAAAGGAAAAAAATAGTAGATAATGTCATATACGTAGGTATTTATAAAATTCACCATTGGGGATTTGAAATGGGCGGTGTAAGTTTTATAAAGTTTGAATACCAAAATCTGTCATTAGAAATGATATTGTTTTGAGTCCTAGGTTTTTCTAGAGTCGTAGACCTAAATCTTGGATTAATTATTCTACTGTCTTCAATGGTGCTAGTGCAGCTAAAGGCCCCGTCACACTAAGCAACATCGCTAGCAACATCGCTGCTAACGAACAACTTTTGTGACGTTGCTAGCGATGTTGCTGTGTGTGACATCCAGCAACAACCTGGCCCCTGCTGTGAGGTCGTTGGTTGTTGCTGAATGTCCTGGGCCATTTTTTAGTTGTTGCTCTCCCGCTGTGAAGCACAGATCGCTGTGTGTGACAGCGAGACAGCAACAACTAAATGTGCAGGCAGCAGGAGCCGGCTTCTGCGGAGGCTGGTAACCAATGTAAACATCGGGTAACCAAGAAGCCCTGTCCCTGGTTACCCGATATTTACCTTTGTTACCAGCCTCCGCCGCTCTCACTGTCAGTGCCGGCTCCTGCTCTGTGCACATGTAGCTGCAGCACACATCGGGTTAATTAACCCGATGTGTGCTGTAACTAGGAGAGCAAGGAGCCAGCGCTCAGTGTGCGCTGCTCCCTGCTCTGTGCACATTTAGCTGCAGCACACATCGGGTTAATTAACCCGATGTGTGCTGTAACTAGGAGAGCAAGGAGCCAGCGCTCAGTGTGTGCTGCTCCCTGCTCTGTGCACATTTAGCTGCAGCACACATCGGGTAATTAACCCGATGTGTGCTGTAACTAGGAGAGCAGGGAGCCAGTGCTCAGTGTGCGATGCTCCCTGCTCTGTGCACATTTAGCTGCAGCACACATCGGGTAATTAACCCGATGTGTGCTGTAACTAGGAGAGCAGGGAGCCAGCGCTCAGTGTGCGCTGCTCCCTGCTCTCTGCACGTGTAGCTGCGTGCAGTGGTAACCAAGGTAAATATCGGGTTGGTTACCCGATATTTACCTTAGTTACCAAGCGCAGCATCTTCCACGCAGCGCTGGGGGCTTGTCACTGGTTGCTGGTGAGCTCACCAACAACTCGTGTAGCCACGCTCCAGCGATCCCTGCCAGGTAAGGTTGCTGGTGGGATCGCTGGAGCGTCGCAGTGTGACATCTCACCAGCAACCTCCTAGCAACTTACCAGCGATCCCTATCGTTGTTGGGATCGCTGGTAAGTTGCTTAGTGTGACTGGACCTTAAGGGTTTGCTTGTGGAGACACTCTTAACATGAAGAGCTCTCCAAGTGGCTGCAGTCTTGTTTTTGGATGTTAAAGGAGTGACCTGAAATTGAGTAGATAGCAATGAAGTGTATAGAAAGGCATTCAGGTCCGTAGATCTGATATTAGAAGCTTCAAGTTGTGCCCAATGTGGGAGAAGGCCATCACACCACCACTGCCTAACTGTCACGCTGTACAAAGGACTGGTAAGAAGTAGTACAGCGTATTCCCCACTAGGTGGCAGTAAAGTAACACTGTAACAGAAACGAGGCTGAAGTACAGCAGAGTAACTTCAGCAGGCAGTTCACAGGCGAACCACTAGGGGGCAATAGAGTAGTCAAGCAGTCAGGGTCTAGCCGGGAAATCAAGTCACTGCAGAGGGAGGATCAAGATCAAGTCAGAAAACAGAACCAAGTTCGGATATGGGGAGATTAGGTATGCAGAGGGAAACACAAAGGGCGCAGGGAACAGAAGACAAGACCGCAGGGTGAGGAGACACAAACACAGAAAGGAGGATTAACCAGGATGGGTAAACAAACGACAGGAGAGGGAAGTCAGGGACTGGGACAGACGGACGAACAGGTGAGGGTACAAATCGGGGCATGGTAACAAAGAGTCAGATCAAACCAGAATTTTCACCAGAGCCAGTCACAGGCTGCAGAACAAAACTATAACCAGCACTGAAATGCTAGTGTAGTGTCCAGATATAGTGTCTCCTGAAACTGGAACAAGGCTGATGAGAGTTAACCCCTGGGAAACTCTGGAGCGAGGAATCTATGAATGTCCTGGATCATGACACTAACTTGGTCTAACTGAATTGCTGTGTAGAAGTCTTGCAGATCTGGAAGACCCAAGCCTCCCAACTTATTTGTTTTTTTTAATAAGCAAATTTGATAAATGAAAGATCTTACCCTTCCAAATAGAATTATTTATTATTTGATCGGATTTTTGAAAAAAGTTTTAGGGATTGAAATAGATAAAGTATGAGACGTGTATAGAAATGTTGGCATGGAGAACATTTGGAAGGTGTCTACTCTGCCAACTCAAGAAATTTCATGTTTTGAAAATTGTTGGAGTTCTCTTTCTACTGAAAGTAGTAAACGGATGTGGTTTGCTTGGTAGAGGGGGACAATATGTGGGGCTAAAAGGAGTCCTAGGTATGAGATATAATCTTCTTTCCAGTTGAACAGGAATTGTAGTTTAAGTGAGGGCAATAATGTCTTGGGGTTATTAATGAAGAGAAGTTGGGATTTGTCTGCGTTTATTTTGCAGTAGGATAGTTCTCCAAATTGGTTGATTAGTTTTAAGGTTTTGTGTAAGGAATGTCTGGATTTTCTAGTGTAAGAATAATATTGTCCGTATACAATGAAATGCTCTGATATTTGTCTTGTGTAGTTATGCCCTTAATGATGTCGCTCTGTCTTATGGCTTGGATCAGAGGTTTAACTGAGAGAATAAACATTAAGGGGAAGAGGGGAAAGCCTTGTCTAGTTCTATTTGTTATGGAAAGTACATCTGAAAATGTACCGTTTGTGCTATCTTTTACTGAAGGGGAAGTATATAGTGCTTAGATTACTGAGATTATTGGACCCCCAAACCCCATTTGTTGCAAGACCGAGAATACAATGGACCAACGTACCTGGTTAAATGCCTTCTCGGCGTCTAGAGTGACCAACAGCACTGGCGATATCCATCTGTTCATTAAATCTATAAGGTTAACTAGATCTCTTGTGTTCTCTTTGGTCTGCCTTCCCTGGTTTGATCCGGGGATATAATTGAAAGGCGAATCAGGGCCAGGTGAGTGGCTAGGCATGTTGCATATATTTTAACATCTGTATTAAGAAGGGAGATAGGTCTGAAGTTTTGGGGCCGGTTTGGGGTTTTTCTCTCTTTAGGTAAGGTAATAATGGTTGTCGACAACATTTCTTCGGGAAATGATCCATGTTGGTAGCCAGTTGAAGTCTGTTTAGTAAATGGGGAGATAACAGGTCAACGAAGGTTGCATAATATAAGTTGGGCAGCCCATCTGGACTTTGTTTAGTGGTAGATATTTCATAGTTTTAATAATTTCCATTAGGGTAGGTGGGGTGTGAAGGGAATTTAGTTGTTCCTGGGAGGGAACAGAGAAATCTAGATTTTAAAGAAAGGAATAGACTGCTGAGTAGAGATGAGCGAACCGGTCCCGGTTCGGCTCGAGGCGGTTCGCCGAACGGGGGGTCTGGCTCGAGTTCGGCTCGTCGAACGTTCGACGAACCGAACTCGAGCCCATAGGAAACAATGGCAGGCAATCACAAACACAGTAAAACACCTAGAAAACACCCTCAAAGGTGTCCAAAAGGTGACAAACAACTCACAACACAACACAAACACATGGGAAAGTGACAAGGACATGTACTCATGCGAAAACAAAACAGCTGGACAAGGAAAAAGAGGAGGACACACAGATATAGGCATGGCACGCCCTTCTAAAGTCATGTAAAACACCGCAAGGTGACTCCAAGCGGAGTCTCCCTTTTTTCCAAAAATTGGGCCCCACACACCCACCCCTTCAGTGGCAGCAGTTGTGCCCCAGTTGTACACTTCACAGCTAGATTTGCATCAAGCACATTCAAAAATACGCCATTCTTATCCGTCCCCAGGATGACACCGGGGTAGGTAGCAAAGTCTTTCCTGATCCCAGCTCTGTTCATCTTGGCTTCTTTTAAAAACACAGCAAGCAAGGGTTACTCCAAGCGGAGTCTCCCTTTTTTCCAAAAATTGGGCCACACAGACACCCACCCCATCAGTGGCAGCACTTGGGCCCTAGTTGCAAACAGGATGTTTTGATTTGCATCAAGCACATTCAAAAATACGCTATTCTTAGCCGTCCCCAGGATGACACCGGGGTAGGTAGCAAAGTCTTTCCTGATCCCAGCTCTGTTCATCTTGGCTTCTTTTAAAAACACAGCAAGCAAGGGTTACTCCAAGCGGAGTCTCCCTTTTTTCCAAAAATTGGGCCACACAGACACCCACCCCATCAGTGGCAGCACTTGGGCCCTAGTTGCAAACAGGATGTTTTGATTTGCATCAAGCACATTCAAAAATACGCTATTCTTAGCCGTCCCCAGGATGACACCGGGGTAGGTAGCAAAGTCTTTGCTGACCCATGACTTGTTCATCTTGGCTTCTTTTAAAAACAATGTAAGCAAGGGTTACTCCAAGCGGAGTCTCCCTTTTTTCCAAAAATTGGGCCACACAGACACCCACCCCATCAGTGGCAGCACTTGGGCCCTAGTTGCAAACAGGATGTTTTGATTTGCATCAAGCACATTCAAAAATACGCTATTCTTAGCCGTCCACAGGATGACACCGGGGTAGGTAGCAAAGTCTTTCCTGATCCCAGCTCTGTTCATCTTGGCTTCTTTTAAAAACACAGCAAGCAAGGGTTACTCCAAGCGGAGTCTCCCTTTTTTCCAAAAATTGGGCCACACAGACACCCACCCCATCAGTGGCAGCACTTGGGCCCTAGTTGTAAACAGGATGTTTTGATTTGCATCAAGCACATTCAAAAATACGCTATTCTTAGCCGTCCCCAGGATGACACTGGGGTAGGTAGCAAAGTCTTTGCTGACCCATGACTTGTTCATCTTGGCTTCTTTTAAAAACAATGTAAGCAAGGGTTACTCCAAGCGGAGTCTCCCCTTTTTTCCAAAAATTGGGCCCCACACACACCCACCCATTCAGTGGCAGCAGTTGTGCCCCAGTTGTACACTTCACAGCTAGATTTGCATCAAGCACATTCAAAAATACGCCATTCTTATCCGTCCCCAGGATGACACCGGGGTAGGTAGCAAAGTCTTTCCTGATCCCAGCTCTGTTCATCTTGGCTTCTTTTAAAAACACAGCAAGCAAGGGTTACTCCAAGCGGAGTCTCCCTTTTTTCCAAAAATTGGGCCACACAGACACCCACCACATCAGTGGCAGCACTTGGGCCCTAGTTGCAAACAGGATGTTTTGATTTGCATCAAGCACATTCAAAAATACGCTATTCTTAGCCGTCCCCAGGATGACACCGGGGTAGGTAGCAAAGTCTTTGCTGACCCATGACTTGTTCATCTTGGCTTCTTTTAAAAACAATGTAAGCAAGGGTTACTCCAAGCGGAGTCTCCCTTTTTTCCAAAAATTGGGCCACACAGACACCCACCCCATCAGTGGCAGCACTTGGGCCCTAGTTGCAAACAGGATGTTTTGATTTGCATCAAGCACATTCAAAAATACGCTATTCTTAGCCGTCCCCAGGATGACACCGGGGTAGGTAGCAAAGTCTTTCCTGATCCCAGCTCTGTTCATCTTGGCTTCTTTTAAAAACACAGCAAGCAAGGGTTACTCCAAGCGGAGTCTCCCTTTTTTCCAAAAATTGGGCCACACAGACACCCACCCCATCAGTGGCAGCACTTGGGCCCTAGTTGCAAACAGGATGTTTTGATTTGCATCAAGCACATTCAAAAATACGCTATTCTTAGCCGTCCCCAGGATGACACTGGGGTAGGTAGCAAAGTCTTTGCTGACCCATGACTTGTTCATCTTGGCTTCTTTTAAAAACAATGTAAGCAAGGGTTACTCCAAGCGGAGTCTCCCCTTTTTTCCAAAAATTGGGCCCCACACACACCCACCCATTCAGTGGCAGCAGTTGTGCCCCAGTTGTACACTTCACAGCTAGATTTGCATCAAGCACATTCAAAAATACGCCATTCTTATCCGTCCCCAGGATGACACCGGGGTAGGTAGCAAAGTCTTTCCTGATCCCAGCTCTGTTCATCTTGGCTTCTTTTAAAAACACAGCAAGCAAGGGTTACTCCAAGCGGAGTCTCCCTTTTTTCCAAAAATTGGGCCACACAGACACCCACCCCATCAGTGGCAGCACTTGGGCCCTAGTTGCAAACAGGATGTTTTGATTTGCATCAAGCACATTCAAAAATACGCTATTCTTAGCCGTCCCCAGGATGACACCGGGGTAGGTAGCAAAGTCTTTCCTGATCCCAGCTCTGTTCATCTTGGCTTCTTTTAAAAACACAGCAAGCAAGGGTTACTCCAAGCGGAGTCTCCCTTTTTTCCAAAAATTGGGCCACACAGACACCCACCCCATCAGTGGCAGCACTTGGGCCCTAGTTGCAAACAGGATGTTTTGATTTGCATCAAGCACATTCAAAAATACGCTATTCTTAGCCGTCCCCAGGATGACACCGGGGTAGGTAGCAAAGTCTTTCCTGATCCCAGCTCTGTTCATCTTGGCTTCTTTTAAAAACACAGCAAGCAAGGGTTACTCCAAGCGGAGTCTCCCTTTTTTCCAAAAATTGGGCCACACAGACACCCACCCCATCAGTGGCAGCACTTGGGCCCTAGTTGCAAACAGGATGTTTTGATTTGCATCAAGCACATTCAAAAATACGCTATTCTTAGCCGTCCACAGGATGACACCGGGGTAGGTAGCAAAGTCTTTCCTGATCCCAGCTCTGTTCATCTTGGCTTCTTTTAAAAACACAGCAAGCAAGGGTTACTCCAAGCGGAGTCTCCCTTTTTTCCAAAAATTGGGCCACACAGACACCCACCCCATCAGTGGCAGCACTTGGGCCCTAGTTGCAAACAGGATGTTTTGATTTGCATCAAGCACATTCCAAATCCACAAGCATTTACTCTCCCCAGGATGACACAGGGGTAGTAAATTCCTTCTGGATCCATGACTTGTTCATTTTGATGAACGTCAGTCTGTCCACATTGTCACTGGACAGACGCGTGCGCTTATCTGTCAGCACACACCCAGCAGCACTGAATACACGTTCAGAGACAACGCTGGCAGCTGGACACGACAAAATCTCCAAGGCGTAAGTTGCGAGCTCTGGCCATTTTTGTAGGTTTGAAGCCCAAAAGGAGCAAGGCTCCAGTTGCACAGTCATGGCATCGATGTTCATTTGGAGATACTCCTGTATCATCCTCTCCAGCCGTTGACTATGTGTCAGACTTGTTGTCTCTGGTGGCCTTGCAAAAGAGGGTCTAAAAAAATTATGAAAAGATTCCATAAAATTGCTGTTACCGGCACCAGAAAAGGTCCTACTGGTACGGGTAGACTGTTGAAGATGACGAGACCGTCCCATGTTTGTCAAGTTACAACTGGGAGATTCACTCCCTGCACCTGCACGGTTGTTTGGTGGAAAAGCCGAGCTAAGATCTAGTAACAGCTTCTGCTGATACTCCTGCATACGTGCGTCCCTTTCTATGGCTGGAATTATGTCACAAAATTTGGACTTGTACCGGGGATCTAATAGTGTGGCAATCCAGTAGTCATCATCACTTCTAATTTTGACAATACGACTGTCATGTTGGAGGTAGTGCAACAAAAAGGCACTCATGTGTCTTGCGCAGCCATGCGGACCAAGTCCATGCTGTGTTTGTGGCATAGAGGTGCTACCCGTTCTTTCTTCCTCTGACATCTGACCCCAACCTCTTTCAACTGAAATTTGACCAAGGTCTCCCTCATCCGCTGAGTCTTCCATGTCCATGGACAGTTCGTCCTCCATTTCTTCATGTTCTCCTGCACCTTGCTCAACATTTCGCCTGCTACTATGCGCCCTTGTCGATCCCTGTCCCCCATGGTCCCATGCCTGCTGCGTTGGTGATGATGAACGTCTGGACCTTCGTGATGTTGTTGTCCCTTGCGCATATGAATCCTCCTGTAGTTCCTCCCCTTCATGTTGTCCCACCCCCTGACTCCGAATAGTGTTTAGCGTGTGCTCCAGCATGTAAATGACTGGAATCGTCATGCTGATAATGGCATTGTCAGAGCTAAACATATTCGTCGCCATGTCGAAACTGTGCAGAAGGGTGCATAGGTCCTTGATCTGAGACCACTCCATCAGGGTGATCTGCCCCACCTCTGCATCTCGTTGGCCCAGGCTATACGTCATGACGTATTGCACCAGGGCTCTGTGGTGCTGCCACAGTCGCTGTAACATGTGGAGAGTTGAATTCCAGCGTGTCGCCACATCGCATTTCAGGCGATGAACCGGCAGGCCGAAAGACTTCTGGAGCGATGCAAGTCGCTCTGCTGCGGCGCTTGAACGGCGGAAGTGAGCTGACAGTTTTCGTGCCCTGTTCAGAAGGCCATCTAGGCCGGGATAGTGTGTTAAAAATTGCTGCACGACAAGGTTCAACACGTGAGCCATACAAGGTACGTGTGTCACCTTGCCCAGGCGAAGTGCCGCACCCAGGTTTGCAGCATTGTCGCACACGGCCTTACCAGGCTGCAGTTTGAGTGGAGACAACCATTTATTAAACTCGGACCGCAAAGCTGACCACAACTCCTCAGCTGTGTGACTCTTATTACCAAGACATGTCAAGCTAAAGACCGCCTGATGCCGTTGCGCTCTGCTGCCAGCATAGTAATGAGGGGTGCGTGATTCCTTCTGCGCAGTGAGAACGCTGGTGGCCTGACCAGGCAGGCTTGGGGCGGAGGTGGAGGACCCAGATGAGGTGGAGGATGCAGAAGCAGTGGCGGAACTTGGACAGACAGAGGATTGACACACAAGTCGTGGGGACGGCAAGACTTGTGCAGCAGACCCTTCACCATCTATCACCATAGTTACCCAGTGCCCAGTCAGCGACATGTAACGTCCCTGTCCATGCTTACTGGTCCAAGTATCGGTGGTGAAATGCACCCGTTCACACACAGAGTTTCTCAAGGAAGCGGTGATGTTGTGTGCGACATGCTGGTGTAGCGCGGGCACACCTTTCTTAGAGAAGTAGTGGCGACTAGGCATCTGGTACTGGGGCACAGCGACAGACATAAGGTCTCTAAAATCCTGTGTGTCCACTAGGCGGAAAGGCAGCATTTCGGTAGCCAACAGCTTACAGAGGGATAGAGTCAACCTCTTAGCTTTGTCATGGGTCGGAGGAAGTGGCCTTTTATTTGACCACATCTGAGGGACAGAGATCTGGCTGCTGTGTGTAGACGGTGTTGAGTAGGGTGTCCCTTGAAAAATGCAGGTTTGTGAGGAAAGTGCAGGCGGAGACATGATGTTGCCTTCATCCAACGTTGGTGCTATCGATGTCTGAGAGAGCTGTACACACTCACTTGTTTCCCCTTCCAAACCAACTGACGACCTTACAAGCAAACTGCCTGTTGCGGTTACAGTGGTGGAAGTTTTGCGTGGAAAAACAGGTGTGGCAGCTGTCCCCACAGTCCTAGAAGATGAAGAGCGCGCGGATGCAGTGGAAGGGGCGGGCGGTGGATGGTTCGCTCCACTAGGCCGCATTGCAGCACGGTGAGCTTCCCACCGGGACTTATGATATTTAGTCATGTGACGATTCATGGAAGAAGTTGTCAAACTGCTGAGGTTTTGACCTCTACTAACAGAATCATGACAAATGTTACATATCACATGAGTTGGGCGATCTTTTTCGATGTGAAAAAAGGACCAGGCTAGGCAAGGCTTAGAGGCCATGCGACCTGTTGATCCACCCCGAATAATGCTCATAGGCAGAGTGGTGGCTGAGGATGCAGTTGTAGACGTGCTACCAGTGCTCCGACTCTGTCCAGGAAGGCGCAAGGTAACTTCGTCGTCGGTTGCATCCTCCTCCACCGCCTCTGTTGACCTCCTCGAGTGCCTGACTGGGGGTTGACAGTAGGTGGGATCTAGAACGTCATCATCAATTGTTGTGTTTGCACTCCCCTCCCCCTCAGACCGAGCCTCTTCTTGCCCTGACGGAATATTTAAGTTGTCATCCCAATCGGGTATCTGCGTCTCATCTTCATCAGTATGTTCCTCATTGTCTATAACCACAGGTGTTACAGTTTGTGACAAAGGGTCAACATTATGCTCAGAAACTTGGTCCTCACGGCCTGAATCTGAGTCACAAAGGTTCTGGGCATCACTGCAGACCATTTCCTGTTCTGTACTCACTGTAGCTTGGGAGCAGACCTCTGATTCCCAGGCTATAGTGTGACTGAACAGCTCTGCAGACTCAGCCATCTCAGTTCCACCATACTGTGCAGGGCTGATGGAGACTTCAGAGCTGGGAGAAAGCAAGTTTGATTGGGATGACAACTCAGAGGACTGGTGTTTTTTGGATGCGGTACTTGAAGTGGCAGAGAGGGCACTTGTTGGACCACTTGAGATCCATTCAAGCATTTTCCTTTTTTGCCCATCATCTACCTTTGTTCCTGTTGTTCGTGTCCGTAACAAAGGGAGCACATCGGATTGTCCACGGTAAGTAGTAGACATCTTACTTTTGCTGGTAGATGGTCTATCTTCAGCAGATGATAATGGAGCTTTGCCACCTTCCCCACGGACAAAACCTTTTTTGCCTTTTCCACCACGCCTCTTCCCCTTTCCACCAGCATCTGTCATTTTGCCACTCATGTTGATTGCGACAAGATTGTGGACTGAAAATGTGGTAGTAAAAATTGAGAGGTGGTGAAGATTGCAGTGGTGGTCTAGCTTTATTAACAGCAGAATAATAAAGAATAAATATCCCTGACAATGCAACTTAGTTATAATTAGTTGGAGTGTGCAACGCAGGCAGACGTGCTGCAAATGTCTTTGCACTAGTGGGACTATAGCAAAGTCCAATAGCCACGTATAGGATGCCACTAGGTACACTGAGTGTTTGCTAGTATAATGGCTTGGTTAGAATGAGTTGTAGTGTGCAACGCAGGCAGACGCGCTCTGCAAATGTCTTTGCACTAGTGGGACTATAGCAAAGTCCAATAGCCACGTATAGGATGCCACTAGGTACACTGAGTGTTTGCTAGTATAATGGCTTGGTTAGAATGAGTTGTAGTGTGCAACGCAGGCAGACGCGCTCTGCAAATGTCTTTGCACTAGTGGGACTATAGCAAAGTCCAATAGCCACGTATAGGATGCCACTAGGTACACTGAGTGTTTGCTAGTATAATGGCTTGGTTAGAATGAGTTGTAGTGTGCAACGCAGGCAGACGCGCTCTGCAAATGTCTTTGCACTAGTGGGACTATAGCAAAGTCCAATAGCCACGTATAGGATGCCACTAGGTACACTGAGTGTTTGCTAGTATAATGGCTTGGTTAGAATGAGTTGTAGTGTGCAACGCAGGCAGACGCGCTCTGCAAATGTCTTTGCACTAGTGGGACTATAGCAAAGTCCAATAGCCACGTATAGGATGCCACTAGGTACACTGAGTGTTTGCTAGTATAATGGCTTGGTTAGAATGAGTTGTAGTGTGCAACGCAGGCAGACGCGCTCTGCAAATGTCTTTGCACTAGTGGGACTATAGCAAAGTCCAATAGCCACGTATAGGATGCCACTAGGTACACTGAGTGTTTGCTAGTATAATGGCTTGGTTAGAATGAGTTGTAGTGTGCAACGCAGGCAGACGCGCTCTGCAAATGTCTTTGCACTAGTGGGACTATAGCAAAGTCCAATAGCCACGTATAGGATGCCACTAGGTACACTGAGTGTTTGCTAGTATAATGGCTTGGTTAGAATGAGTTGTAGTGTGCAACGCAGGCAGACGCGCTCTGCAAATGTCTTTGCACTAGTGGGACTATAGCAAAGTCCAATAGCCACGTATAGGATGCCACTAGGTACACTGAGTGTTTGCTAGTATAATGGCTTGGTTAGAATGAGTTGTAGTGTGCAACGCAGGCAGACGCGCTCTGCAAATGTCTTTGCACTAGTGGGACTATAGCAAAGTCCAATAGCCACGTATAGGATGCCACTAGGTACACTGAGTGTTTGCTAGTATAATGGCTTGGTTAGAATGAGTTGTAGTGTGCAACGCAGGCAGACGCGCTCTGCAAATGTCTTTGCACTAGTGGGACTATAGCAAAGTCCAATAGCCACGTATAGGATGCCACTAGGTACACTGAGTGTTTGCTAGTATAATGGCTTCGTTAGAATGAGTTGTAGTGTGCAACGCAGGCAGACGCGCTCTGCAAATGTCTTTGCACTAGTGGGACTATAGCAAAGTCCAATAGCCACGTATAGGATGCCACTAGGTACACTGAGTGTTTGCTAGTATAATGGCTTGGTTAGAATGAGTTGTAGTGTGCAACGCAGGCAGACGCGCTCTGCAAATGTCTTTGCACTAGTGGGACTATAGCAAAGTCCAATAGCCACGTATAGGATGCCACTAGGTACACTGAGTGTTTGCTAGTATAATGGCTTGGTTACAATGAGTTGTAGTGTGCAACGCAGGCAGACGCGCTCTGCAAATGTCTTTGCACTAGTGGGACTATAGCAAAGTCCAATAGCCACGTATAGGATGCCACTAGGTACACTGAGTGTTTGCTAGTATAATGGCTTGGTTAGAATGAGTTGTAGTGTGCAACGCAGGCAGACGCGCTCTGCAAATGTCTTTGCACTAGTGGGACTATAGCAAAGTCCAATAGCCACGTATAGGATGCCACTAGGTACACTGAGTGTTTGCTAGTATAATCATAGTATCATAGTATCATAGTTTTTAAGGTTGAAGGGAGACTCTAAGTCCATCTAGTTCAACCTGTAGGCTAACATGTTGATCCAGAGGAAGGCAAAAAAACCCCAATGTGGCAAACAAGTTCCAATGGGGAAAAAATTTCCTTCCTGACTCCACATCCGGCAATCAGACTAGTTCCCTGGATCAATACCCTGTCATAAAATCTAATATACATAACTGGTAATATTACATTTTTCAAGAAAGGCGTCCAGGCTCTGCTTAAATGTTAGTAGTGAATCACTCATTACAACATCATGTGGCAGAGAGTTCCATAGTCTCACTGCTCGTACAGTAAAGAATCCTCGTCTGTGATTATGATTAAACCTTCTTTCCTCAAGACGTAGTGGATGCCCCCGTGTTCCAGTCGCAGGCCTTGGTGTAAAAAGATCTTTGGAAAGGTCTCTGTACTGTCCCCTCATATATTTATACATTGTGATTAGATCCCCCCTAAGCCTTCGTTTTTCCAAACTAAATAACCCCAAGTTTAATAACCTGTCTTGGTATTGCAGCCCACCCATTCCTCTAATAATCTTGGTGGCTCTTCTCTGCACCCTCTCCAGTTCAGCTATGTCCTTCTTATATATCGGTGACCAGAATTGTACACAGTATTCTACGTGCGGTCGCACTAGTGACTTGTACAGAGGTAGAACTATATTTTTTTCATGAACACTTATACCTCTTTTAATACATCCCATTATTTTATTAGCCCTGGCAGCAGCTGCCTGACACTGTCCACTAAAGTGAAGTTTACCATCCACCAATACACCCAAGTCTTTTTCTGTGTCTGTTTTACCCAGTGTTCTACGATTAAGTACATAATCATAAATGTTATTTCCTCTACCCAAGTGCATGACCTTACATTTATCTACATTAAACTTCAATTGCCACTTCTCAGCCCAATCCTCCAATTTACATAAATCTCCCTGTAATATAAAATTATCCTCCTCTGTATTGATTACCCTGCAGAGTTTAGTATCATCTGCAAATATTGAAATTCTACTCCGCATGCCCCCAACAAGGTCATTTATAAATATGTTGAAAAGAAGTGGGCCCAATACTGACCCCTGTGGTACCCCACTATGAACTGAGACCCAGTCCGAGTACGTACCATTAATAACCACCCTTTGTTTCCTATCACTTAGCCAGTTTTTAACCCAGTTACACATATTTTCCCCTATCCCCATTATTCTCATTTTATGTACCAACCTTTTGTGTGGCACCGTATCAAAAGCTTTTGAAAAGTCCATATACACAACATCCACTGCATTTCCCTGGTCCAGACTTGAACTTACCTCTTCATAGAAGCTGATCAAATTAGTTTGACAGGATCGATCCCTCATAAACCCATGTTGATACTCTGTCATAAGGTTATTTTTCTTGAGATACTCCAATATAGCATCTCTCAAGAAACCCTCAAGGATTTTACCAACCGTAGAGGTTAAACTTACTGGCCTATAATTTCCCGGCTCAGTTTTTGTCCCCTTTTTGAATATTGGCACCACATTTGGCTTGGTTAGAATGAGTTGTAGTGTGCAACGCAGGCAGACGCGCTCTGCAAATGTCTTTGCACTAGTGGGACTATAGCAAAGTCCAATAGCCACGTATAGGATGCCACTAGGTACACTGAGTGTTTGCTAGTATAATGGCTTGGTTAGAATGAGTTGTAGTGTGCAACGCAGGCAGACGCGCTCTGCAAATGTCTTTGCACTAGTGGGACTATAGCAAAGTCCAATAGCCACGTATAGGATGCCACTAGGTACACTGAGTGTTTGCTAGTATAATGGCTTGGTTAGAATGAGTTGTAGTGTGCAACGCAGGCAGACGCGCTCTGCAAATGTCTTTGCACTAGTGGGACTATAGCAAAGTCCAATAGCCACGTATAGGATGCCACTAGGTACACTGAGTGTTTGCTAGTATAATGGCTTGGTTAGAATGAGTTGTAGTGTGCAACGCAGGCAGACGCGCTCTGCAAATGTCTTTGCACTAGTGGGACTATAGCAAAGTCCAATAGCCACGTATAGGATGCCACTAGGTACACTGAGTGTTTGCTAGTATAATGGCTTGGTTAGAATGAGTTGTAGTGTGCAATGCAGGCAGACGCGCTCTGCAAATGTCTTTGCACTAGTGGGACTATAGCAAAGTCCAATAGCCACGTATAGGATGCCACTAGGTACACTGAGTGTTTGCTAGTATAATGGCTTGGTTAGAATGAGTTGTAGTGTGCAACGCAGGCAGACGCGCTCTGCAAATGTCTTTGCACTAGTGGGACTATAGCAAAGTCCAATAGCCACGTATAGGATGCCACTAGGTACACTGAGTGTTTGCTAGTATAATGGCTTGGTTAGAATGAGTTGTAGTGTGCAACGCAGGCAGACGCGCTCTGCAAATGTCTTTGCACTAGTGGGACTATAGCAAAGTCCAATAGCCACGTATAGGATGCCACTAGGTACACTGAGTGTTTGCTAGTATAATGGCTTGGTTAGAATGAGTTGTAGTGTGCAACGCAGGCAGACGCGCTCTGCAAATGTCTTTGCACTAGTGGGACTATAGCAAAGTCCAATAGCCACGTATAGGATGCCACTAGGTACACTGAGTGTTTGCTAGTATAATGGCTTGGTTAGAATGAGTTGTAGTGTGCAACGCAGGCAGACGCGCTCTGCAAATGTCTTTGCACTAGTGGGACTATAGCAAAGTCCAATAGCCACGTATAGGATGCCACTAGGTACACTGAGTGTTTGCTAGTATAATGGCTTGGTTAGAATGAGTTGTAGTGTGCAACGCAGGCAGACGCGCTCTGCAAATGTCTTTGCACTAGTGGGACTATAGCAAAGTCCAATAGCCACGTATAGGATGCCACTAGGTACACTGAGTGTTTGCTAGTATAATGGCTTGGTTAGAATGAGTTGTAGTGTGCAACGCAGGCAGACGCGCTCTGCAAATGTCTTTGCACTAGTGGGACTATAGCAAAGTCCAATAGCCACGTATAGGATGCCACTAGGTACACTGAGTGTTTGCTAGTATAATGGCTTGGTTAGAATGAGTTGTAGTGTGCAACGCAGGCAGACGCGCTCTGCAAATGTCTTTGCACTAGTGGGACTATAGCAAAGTCCAATAGCCACGTATAGGATGCCACTAGGTACACTGAGTGTTTGCTAGTATAATGGCTTGGTTAGAATGAGTTGTAGTGTGCAACGCAGGCAGACGCGCTCTGCAAATGTCTTTGCACTAGTGGGACTATAGCAAAGTCCAATAGCCACGTATAGGATGCCACTAGGTACACTGAGTGTTTGCTAGTATAATGGCTTGGTTAGAATGAGTTGTAGTGTGCAACGCAGGCAGACGCGCTCTGCAAATGTCTTTGCACTAGTGGGACTATAGCAAAGTCCAATAGCCACGTATAGGATGCCACTAGGTACACTGAGTGTTTGCTAGTATAATGGCTTGGTTAGAATGAGTTGTAGTGTGCAACGCAGGCAGACGCGCTCTGCAAATGTCTTTGCACTAGTGGGACTATAGCAAAGTCCAATAGCCACGTATAGGATGCCACTAGGTACACTGAGTGTTTGCTAGTATAATGGCTTGGTTAGAATGAGTTGTAGTGTGCAACGCAGGCAGACGCGCTCTGCAAATGTCTTTGCACTAGTGGGACTATAGCAAAGTCCAATAGCCACGTATAGGATGCCACTAGGTACACTGAGTGTTTGCTAGTATAATGGCTTGGTTAGAATGAGTTGTAGTGTGCAATGCAGGCAGACGCGCTCTGCAAATGTCTTTGCACTAGTGGGACTATAGCAAAGTCCAATAGCCACGTATAGGATGCCACTAGGTACACTGAGTGTTTGCTAGTATAATGGCTTAGTTATCAGTTGGAGTGTGCAGAGGACAAGAGGGTACAGTGGCAGGATTGTGGTGCTCTGGGTAGAGGAATGGAAGACTGCCTTTCTATTCCCTCCTAATGGTGAAATGCAGGTAGGAAATCCCTGACCTGGGCTACACAGACGCTGTTGCTGTTTGCAGGACCTGTCACCTATGGCTCTCTGACCCTGCCGGTTGGAGCCCTTAAAAGGACTGCTATAAAGTGCTCTCCCTAAGCTGTCTAACGCTGTGTATGCAGCGCATACAGCTGTATCGGCTATAGGACTCAGGAAGACGGAGCTGCGACAGTGATGTCTGACACCAAAGACGCAGAAGGCAGATAATGGCGTCCGTGAAGAAAATGTCCGGTTTTATAATGCAGGGACATGTGACATGCAGATCCTATCACACATGCCGTTGCTTCTCTGGCTCAAAGTCCACTTAGCTGTGTGTGTGTCTGGGATTGGCTGACATGCTGGCCCGCCCCACAAGACGCGCGCGCTTAGGGAAGGAAGACAAGAAAAAAAAAAAAAAAAAATGGCGATCGCCATTATAGAAACAGCAGTGATCTGAAGGCGCTGTTCACGCACACTATACACTGAAATGTGATAATAGTTTGATTCACAGAGTGACTTACACTATTACAGCAGAAACCAAGCTATGATTTAGCTGTTTTTTGGCTGCTAGAACCGTTCTCGAACGTTTCTAGAACTACCGAGCTTTTGCAAAAAGCTCGAGTTCTAGTTCGATCTAGAACATGCCCCAAAATCACTCGAGCCGCGAACTGGAGAACCACGAACCACGAACCGCGCTCAACTCTACTGCTGAGTCTGGGGGTGTTTGGACATTTAAATTTGATTGTAAGTTATATAAAGAGGAGTAGTAGTGTTTGAATTCATTAGCGATATTTGTTGGGCTATACAGTTTTCTATATGGATAGGTCTTGTCAAAATGAACAGGATCTTTACCTTTAAATTCTGTGCTTTGATTCAATTTTCCAGTAATTTTCCTAATTTATTATTTTGAGAGTAGTAGATAGCTATTTTTTCCTGAGGTTTTTTTTTCATATTAGTAGACAGTCTTTTAATTGAATGCAGAGGTCTTTAAGGGCGGACATCTTTTTTTTCTGAGAAGGATCGCTTGTTCATCTCTTCCAGCTTTTTTTATTGGAGAGAGTATAGTATTTAATCTCTCCTCCCTTTCGTTCTTAGCTCTATGGCCTATTTTGATAAGCAGCCCTCGAATGAAAGCCTTGTGGGAATTCCATACTTGAAAATAGTTGTCTACGGAGTTTGCATTTATTTCTTAAAATTATTTTAAGTTACTTCTCAAGTATTCTTTATTTGATGGGCTAGCTACGATATATGGGTTGAGTCTCCATGAGAAAAATTGAGGGCTCAAGAATCTTTCGTCTATGAAAATTGAAATTGAAGCGTGGTCTGAGAAAGTAATTTGAGTAATGGATGATGATATTATGATGTCTAGCAGGGATCTACTTTCAAGAAATGAATCTACTCTTGAGTAAGACCTATAAATAGAAGAAAAGAGGGTATAATCTTTTTTGTTGTGTTGTAGGCGTCAAATGTCACATAGATCTTCTTTATGTACATATGATTTTAGAAAATTGAATATGTTGTTTGCGGTTCAGCGTTGTAGAATCTATAGCAGGGTCATGGACTGAGTTGAAGTATGGCAGGTGAACCTGCTTCATCTTGTTTACTTTTTTCAGTAGTTTACAGAAATCCAATCTGACTGTTATTTGGCACACACGTCACCACCACCGGGTACAAAACATTATTTACAGAAGCTACATGGATAGCATATCTGTCATGAGGGTCTTTAACTGTGGCATCAAAGGAATAAGCTACTGCTGCATTAATGGCTAATGGGATACCTCTTTCCTTTTTTCTATAATGAGCTTGAATCATATGTGGGAAGCAGGGAAGTTTTAGTCTATGCGAGTCCCTCTCTAGAAGATGAGTCTTTCGAG
The DNA here is from genome assembly GCF_048569485.1 of Anomaloglossus baeobatrachus. Lineage (NCBI taxonomy): Eukaryota > Metazoa > Chordata > Amphibia > Anura > Aromobatidae > Anomaloglossus > Anomaloglossus baeobatrachus. The sequence goes on from NC_134358.1 coordinate 57,612,505, forward strand.
GACAAAAAATGGCACATTTATTGGACAGTGCTTCCCTTCACATGAAAGCTCTTTTTTGTGGGGTATTCAACCCATTTACGTTTAAAGAGTAGATCTTAATTACCATGGTTAAGTAGCCAATTTGCCGATAGTCATTTGGCCCTGAAAAACAAAGTAATTCAGAACCAAATCATGTAACAAAGTAAAACTTCAGATTTGTCAGGAAGATTACTATTCGAGTTCCGAGCATAAAATGGAATAAAACAAACAAAATGAAAACAAATTTAAGAACATTGCAAATAGCCAAAAATTTGGTAGGACAACATTGTCGCTCCTAGATATCACAAAATAGGGGTATATAGTATAAGGATAACAGAGGGGAAAATAAAGGTTAGCAGCTCCTATGTTTTGAGGTGAACAGAATCAGCTCTCGTCAGAGTCTGTTGTGTGTGTGTGTGTGTGTGTGTGTAGGTAAAGATCATCAAAGGTCCCTTTTCTTCCTGTTCATGATGTCTTGCCAGCCATTTTCCAGACGCCTTGAAGCGGATCCCTCTAAGTGTTTGGTCACTGATGTTGTAGCCCCATTTCTTAGAAGGTCTCTGTCCTCTTCCAGCATTGTGATGGAGTGGCAAGAGTTCTTTTAGTTTATAAGACATTTTAGTGGGAATCTCAAGCAACAGATGATAGGGTTCTCTTTTAATATTTGAGTGATGGGGTACAGCAGTCTTTGAAATCGCAAACTAGAAGCAGACACATCTGAGAAAATCTTTATATGAGTAAAGGGGGATAGAAGTTACCCTTTTTTCCTGAAGGAGTTTAGAAGCTCATGTTTGATGTGATAGTAATAAATGCAAACTAATACATCTCTAGGGATGGTTTTGGGTAAGTGCCTTGGTCGTGCCACTCTGTGAATCCTGTCAATAGTTAAGTCCAAAGTAGAACACTCAGGGAGCAATATTTTGATTGGGTCTTGTAGATATCTACTTAGGTTGCCATTTGTCACTTCTACAGGGATCCCCCTCAACCTGCCATTGTTGTGGAGGGATCGGTCATCCAGATCTATGAGTTTGGTCTTGATGTTTTCTAACTCTTCTGTTATATCATTATGGGCATTAGCAAATTTATTGTTAGAGCTTGCAAACTCCCCCATCTTATGTTCTATGTGTGACACTCTTGGGTCCAGCTCTTGTGTGAGGACTTGTACATGGAGTATTAAGCTTGCTAGGTCTTTTTGTATCGATTTGTTGAAGACCAGTAGTATATCTTTGAGTAGTAACCCAGACGCAGTTTGATCTAATGTTTGAATGTTAGCCAATGCTGAGGTAACACAGGTGGTTCCACCCCCACTAGTGGGAGTTTCAAATATCAAGGAAATATCTGAGTTTTGCATGTGTTTTGCCCTTATTTGGTTCTTGGTTAAGATATCCACTAGTGATGAGCGAGTACTAAAAAGCTCGGGTGCTCGAAGCTCGGGCCGAGCCTCCCAAGATACTCGTGTACTCGGCCCGAGCAACGAGCCCAATGTTATCCTATGGGAGACCCGAGTTTTTGTGAAATGACCCCCCGGCAGCATGGAGAAACCCTAAAAATGTCACAAAAGTCTCAGAAGAGTGCTCAAATGACATGGCAACAGCATGGGGAAGACCCCTTGAAGCATTTATCACTGAAAAGTCACAGCTGTGAACAATTTTGTCCGCGTTTTACGCCATTTTTACGGACTCACCAGAAAACCTTCCAAAATGACCCCAAAATGATTTTTCATGGAGGAAATGTTAAGGGCACATACCCAATAGTGAGATAGAGCTGGTGTATGTTACTTTTTGAGATTAATACATGAAAGATTTTACGTGAAAACATTGTGTGGCACTCCGATGTCCCTGAGAAGAGACGTACATGAAGGCCTCTTGAGTCTAATGTGCCCATTTTGAGGAAGTGAGTCTTTGTAGTATTTTCCTTTGCCAGGGCAGTCCAAAATTGTGAGGTTCACCAATGCCCCTGCATACAGACGTGCATGAGGGCCTGTAAACCTGAAGTGCCCATTGTAAGGAAGTGGGTCTATTGTAGTATAGCCCTTAGGCAGGGCAGCCAAAAATTGGGAGGCTCCACATTGTCCCTGGATAGATACGTGCATGAGGGCCTGTAAACCTGAAGTGTCCATTGTAAGGAAGTGGGTCTATTGTAGTAAAGCCCTTAGGCAGGGCAGCCAAAAATTGGGAGGCTCCACGTTGTCCCTGGGTAGAGACGTGCATGAGGGCCTCAAAACATTGTTCCCATTGCAAAGGAGCGGGTCTCCTGTCGTTGTAATGTCCATTCTGCAAAGAATGGGCGAAAAAATTTACCACTGGGGGTATACCTGAAACAAAGGCCTAAGTATTGCAATTTGTAACGGTCATCATCATGGTGGCGTATGAGGAGAAGGAGGAGCAGTCCAGCGATTATCCAAAGTCCAGAAGTGTGTACCCATGGGTGAGTGGAGGTACATGGCAAACTTTAAATTCCGCTCTCATTTGCTGGTGGTGTGGTGAAGTCTGGCCCAATCCAACCCTTGTTCATCTTGATCAGAGTCAGCCTGTCAGCATTTTCAGTTGACATGCGGGTACGTTTATCTGTAATGATTCCACCTGCGGCACTAAAAACACGCTCTGACAAAACGCTAGCAGCAGGGCAGGCCAGGACTTCCAAGGCGTAGAGAGCCAATTCATGCCACGTGTCCAGCTTGGATACCCAATAATTGTAAGGCACAGAGGAATGTCGGAGTACAGTTGTTCGATCTGCAAGGTACTCCTTCAGCATCTGGGCAAACTTAGGATTTCTTGTGGCACTACCCCGCACCTCAGGGGCTGTGGTACGTGAGGGGCTGAGAAAACTGTCCCACATCTTAAAGACTGTTCCCCTACCTCTGGCGGATTGGACTTGTGCCTCTCTCGGCTGTACGCCTCGGTTGTCCACTGATTCATGACCTATGCCGCTAGTGTTTTGTGAGGGGAATGCTTTGCCTACTTCCGTGACTATGGCCTTCCGGAACTGCTGCATTTTGGTTGACCTCTCCTCCACGGGAATAAGAGACAAAAAGTTCTCCTTGTAGCGTGGGTCTAACAGTGTTACCAACCAGTAATGATTGTCGGCCAAGATGTTCTTAACGCGAGGGTCACGAGACAGGCAGCTTACCATAAAGTCAGCCATGTGCGCCAGACTCTTAACAGCCAGGACTTCAGTAGCCTGACCAACAAGATGACTGAACATGCTGTCCTCCTCCTCCTCCTCCTCCTCATCTACCCTGTCCTCTGGCCAGCCACGCTGAACCGAGGATATGACTGGTGTGCATGTCATATCCTCAATTTGGCCGGAGAGTTGCTCCATGTCTTCATCCTCCTCCTCGTCATAGTCCTCCACTGCACGTTGTGATGAGACGAGGCTGGGCTGTGTGTTATCATCACCCACACCCACTACTGTTTCTTGCTGCAACTCATCGCGCTCCGCCTGCAATGCATCATGTTTGTTTTTCAGCAGAGACCGTTTTAGAAGGCAGAGTAGCGGTATGGTGACGCTAATAATGGCGTCATCACCACTCACCATCTTGGTGGAGTCCTCAAAGTTTTGGAGGATGGTACATAGGTCTGACATCCATCTCCACTCCTCAGGTGTTATGTGTGGAGTTTGACCCATTTCCCGATGGCTTAGGTGATGCAGGTACTCAACAACTGCCCTCTTCTGCTCACATATCCTGACCAACATGTGCAGAGTTGAATTCCAACGCGTGGGGACATCACACACCAGTCTGTGAGCCGGAAGATGCAAACTGCGCTGAAAGCCGGCAAGGCCGGCTGAAGCAGTAGGTGACTTTCGAAAATGTGCAGACAGGCGGCGAACTTTTACCAGCAGATCAGACAGCTCTGGGTATGACTTTAGAAACCGCTGAACCACGAGGTTGAGCACATGGGCCACGCATGGAACATGTGTCAGCTTGCCTCGCCTCAAAGCCGCCACCAGGTTCCGGCCATTGTCACACACGACCTTTCCTGGCTTTAGGTTCAGAGGTGTGAGCCAGTGATCTGCCTGCTGTTTCAGAGCTGTCCACAGCTCTTCTGCATTGTGGGGTTTATCACCTATGCAGATTAGCTTCAGCACAGCCTGTTGCCGCTTCGCCGAGGCAGTGCTGCAGTGCTTCCAGCTTGTGACTGGTGTGGAGGGTACAGTGGATGAGGATGCGCAGGAGGAGGAGGAGGCTGAAGAGCATGACATTCCGGAGCTGTAGAGTGTGGGTGAAACACTGACTGAGGTAGGGCCTGCAAACCTTGGTGTGGGAAGGACGTGTTCCGTCCCTCGCTCAGACTGGGTCCCAGCTTCCACAATATTAACCCAGTGTGCCGTCAACGAGATTTAGCGGCCTTGCCCACAAGCACTTGTCCACGTGTCTGTGGTTAGGTGGACCTTGGGTGAAACAGCGTTGTTCAGGGCACGTGTGATGTTTTGTGACACGTGGTTATGCAACGCGGGGACGGCACACCGGGAGAAATAGTGGCAGCTGGGGACCGAGTAACGTGGGACAGCTGCCGCCATCAGGTCACGGAATGCTTCTGTCTCCACCAGCCTAAAAGGCAACATTTCCAGCGCAAGCAGTCGCGAAATGTTAGCATTTAGAACTGTGGCATGTGGGGTGTTGGCAGTGTATTTGCGCCTGCGTTCAAAGGTTTGCTGAATGGATAACTGAACGCTGCGCTGGGACAAGGACGTGCTTGATGATGGTGTTCTTTCTGCGTAGGCAACTGCAGGTGCAGGAGTGGAGGAGGCTTGTTCGCAGGCAGCATGGACAGGGGATTGGCTCGCATGCACAACCAGCGAAGACGTAGCAGTGACATCAGCAAGCACTGCTCCTCCACTCTGTTGTACTTCCCACAAAGTCGGGTGCTTGGCTGACATGTGCCTGATCATGCTGGTGGTGGTCAGGCTGCTAGTTTTGGTACCCCTGCTGATGCTGGCACGGCAGGTGTTGCAAATGGCCTTTTTTGAATCATCTGGATCCAACTTAAAAAACTGCCAGACTCGGGAAGACCTAACATTTGTACAGGCACCTTGTGTCGTCGTGTTGTTCCGGGGAACGGTTGCCTGACTTCTGCCTGGGGCCACCACCCTGCTTCTTACTGCCTGTTGTGATGCTACGCCTCCCTCCCCCTGTGCACTGCTGTCCTCGCTCTGCATATCCTCCTGCCAGGTTGGGTCAGTTACTGGATCATCCACCACGTCGTCTTCCTCTTCCGCACCCTGCTCCTCCTCCTGACTTCCTGACAATTGTGTCTCATCATCGTCCACCACTTGTTGAGACACGTTGCCAACTTCGTGAGAACGTGGCTGCTCAAATATTTGGCCATCTGTACAGACGATCTCCTCATGACCCACTTCAATATGAGCTGGCGAGAGGCCAGAATGTGTGAATGGAAACGTGCACAGCTCTTCCGAGTGTCCAAGTGTGGGATCATTAATGTCCGAGGAGGACGTGTACTCAGCCTGGTGGTAGGAAGGAGGATCAGGTTCAGAAATGTGCGGTGCAGTATCACGGCTACTGACACTTGACCGTGTGGAAGACAGAGTGTTTGTGTTGTTGCCAATCTGACTGGAAGCATTATCTGCTATCCAACTAACAACCTGTTGACACTGGTCTTGGTTCAAGAGCGGTGTACTGCTGTGGTCCCCAAGAATTTGGGACAGGACGTGCGAGCGACTTGATGTGGCCCTTTATTGTGGCGAAATTAGAGCTTGCCCACGACCTCGGCCTCTGCCTGCACCACCATCACGTCCACTTCCTTGTTCCTTGCCAATGCCCTTGCGCATTTTGCAATGCTGTGCACTGCTGACGTGTATATTCACTACTTGTGCGTTATATCAAAGTTTGTGGAAATTGCACACAAGTGCACCTGTACGCTGCCACCAACAGGCACACACGTGCGGTTTTAAAAACCAAGCACGGACGCAATAAGAACCTAACAGGTTTTTTTGGGGAGCGACAATTACAGACAAGTCAGACACTATCTGGACTGTTTTACACTGTGTACACCAGCCCCAGATATGATGAAGGCTGGTATACGGTCACCACTACCCTGCCTGCCTGCCTGCCTGTATACTGGTACAATAGTCCTGACAAGGACTCTTCTGGTCACTAGCCTGTATTCAGACCTGGCTATACCCTGCCTGTATATAGCAACAATAGTCCTGAGAAGGACTCTGCTACTGTACTCCGACCTGGCTATACCCTGCCTGCCTGTATACAACTAGAATAGTCCTGAGAAGGACTTTTGGTCACACTGTTTGCAGCCCTGCAACTGAAAAAGCTATAAAGGGCCGCGAAGCTTTCCCTGAATCAGCGACACTCTCCCTGCACTGACTGTCTGGATAGCTGTGAGCAGAGCACAGCGCGCCGGCCGGTATAAAGGCTCAGTCACGCTGTGCAGGCCGGCCAATCACTGCAATTCCACAACTAACAGGGCTGTGGCATTGCAGTGGTCTGCCAGCCAATCCCTGCATGAGGGCTGGCTCTCAAAAGAGCGCCAACATGCAGAAATGAAGACCACGAGTACAGCACGAGTATCGCGAGATTACTCGGTCCCCGCCGAGCAGCCTGAGTACAGCGATACTCGTGCGAGTACCGAGTAGTTACAAGCATGCTCGCTCATCACTAATATCCACATTGTTTTGGCCAGGCGATGGAGTCGATTCCCTTTCCCTGAGTCTCTCAACGGGCTGTTTCTTGACCCCGGGATTGGAGGTGAGGGTTTCGACATACGAGTTGATAACAGAGAGCAAAAGAGAAGGGTGTTTGATACTGCGCCAAAGGATCACAGGAACAGATGTTTAGATTAATGCATCTTTATTTCATCCAGGTCTACGCGTTTCCGGAGCCACTGCCCCCTTCCTCAGGACCGTCAGGAAAGACAAAACATCTTTTGTCTTTCCTGACGGTCCTGAGGAAGGGGGCAGTGGCTCCGGAAACGCGTAGACCTGGATGAAATAAAGATGCATTAATCTAAACATCTGTTCCTGTGATCCTTTGGCGCAGTATCAAACACCCTTCTCTTTTGCTCTCTGTTATCTGCCAATTGGGTGGCTGCAGCCTTGGATCAGATTCTACATGCGAATACAGTTGTTGTGACTCTCACAACGACATCTGGTGAGTAGTTTCACCCTCCTCCCACCCCTTATATACTGGGGTAAGACCCTATATGCGCTTTTCTCTCCACAGATTTCTTATCTGACATACGAGTTGAGGCTGCCTTGCGAGTTAATGGGGATGATGGCTCACATGGTGATGAGTTGCTACTAGGAGATAAATTTCCATTACTCATGGGAAAGCAAGGTGCAGCTATGCTGCCTCTGTCTTAACCATTGTTAAAAAGTATTCCACTTTGTCCTGTTTCTTCTGACTTCTTTTTCTTCTGGTCTTCATCCCGGTATTAAATAGAAAGACCAAATTGCTTTAATGGATTATGCAGGGCGCTGTTAGCATTGCAGGAGGACTCTGCACCTTATAGCTTTTGATTTTAAGCAGTCATCTTAAGTATTTAACTGTGAGTCAACTCACTATTCCTGCTAATTTGGCGTGTGGGATGAAGGGGAGTGGTGGACTCAAAATACTCGGATTTTAAACTTCTGGGGCATGGAGTGGAGTTGCGAGTCTTCTCCCTCTCTTAGATATGTTTGGGGGGGGGCTGTAATTGTGGTCTAGCTGTTGGTCTCTTATTTTTATTGTTCAGCCTTGATAGAATCCCCTTTCTGAGATCCAAGCATGGGTGCTGTGCTGACAGTCTCCAGTTAGCCCTGATACTCTCTCTTGTAATTTATCCAGGGCCTCTGTGAGCAGGGAACTCTGCAGCGCTCCTGGTGAAGCTCTGCTATGGAACATTGCTTAGCCCGTTGGGACACCCTTGTGTGCAGTAAGGTAAGTCCTCCGTTGTACAGGATAGCGATCGTTCCCACCTGTATCCATGGTCTCCGACCATCACAGACGCCACCTGTCTCCTTGGCACACCATCAGAATAGTGAGGGTGAGGGCAACCCGAGACTTAGATCAGGCCTCCGGCTGTACAAGGAGCGAGGAGCTCTGGCTGCGGCTATGCACAGGAGTGGGGTGTATGCAGCACCTTGCCCACCATTACTCTGTGATGTGATTCATCATCAGCCGTGTTATTCTCACGAGTGCAGCCTAGTGCTTGCTTGTTTCTGGAAAATACCGGTGGACTCCTGTTGCTTCAAGCACCACCTGTCCCTTCAGCTCACAACCCGGTCTGCTGTCATCACGGATCCCGATCAGTTGTCCTCAGGTACCAGGTCAGATGGGGTGCAGCTCACCAGAACTTGGGTTGTCCATGAATATGATCATGGGCCTCAGTCAGTATGAGCCTATTCCAGGCATCAGAGTGCAGGGGAAGCTCCAACCTCAGTTAGGTGAAGAAGCTAGTTAATCACACAAGTGTACTATCCCCTCTCGCATGCAATGACACATGGCAGATGGTGGGGCATCAGAGGGAGCTTTGCAGAAGCTGGATGGAATGGGTTATCTCTGCATGTTGTGGAGCTTCCTCATGCACGTCTTCTCCTGTCAATGGCCATTTTGAGTGCCCATTTTTTAAAAATTTTGAGCTTTGTTGTAATAAAAAAAAATAATCTTAGTGGAATAACCCATTTTTATGACCCCAAATTTTCAGGACTTTTCCAAGTAAGTCCAAATGAGTGTACATACAGCTGAAACCCGAACTGTACATACACTATCTAAAAGGACACATATGCATGTTTCTCTCACTAGCTAACTGACATGAAATGAGAATAAACTTTTCCAATTTTAGGTCAATTAGGATGAGGAAACATATTTATAATGTATTTATATTTGCCAAATGCCAGAACAATGAGAGGAAAAGAAAGCTTTAAGGTATTTTTATTACTTTCTACAGGTAAAATATATCTTTGTACTGTGTTAGCCAGTAGAGATAATAAATTGTTTAAAAGAACTGAAGTCCTCAGTGGTTGATACCTTTTAATGGCTAACTGAAAAGATGGTAATAATAGCAAGCTTTCGAGACTACTCAGGTCTCTTCATCAAGCATGGTATAACACAAAATCTGAAGAGTCACATATTTATACACAACAGGACATATTCTGCACTATTCTATGTCCTGTTGTATATAAATATGTGACTCTTCAGATTTTGTGTTATACCATGCCTGATGAAGAGACCTGAGTAGTCTCGAAAGCTTGCTATTATTACCATCTTTTCAGTTAGCCATTAAAAGGTATCAACCACTGAGGACTTCAGTTCTTTTAAACAATTTATTACTTTCTACAAAGTCAAAAGTTACATACATTTCATTAGTATTTGGTACCATTGCCTTTAAATTGTATGATTTCAATGTTTTGCATATCCTTCCACAAGCTTCTCACAATAGTTGGTACTAGTTTGGGCCCATTCCTCCTGACAGAACTGGTGTAACTGGGCCATGTTTGTAAGCTACCTTGCTCACACCTTCCTTTTCAGCTTTGCCCATAAATATTCAATAGGATTGAGATCAGGGTTTTGTGATGACCACTCCAAAACATTGAGTTTGTTATCTTTAAGCCACTTTGTCCTTATAGAAGACTTATTTCCTCCAAAGCTTTAAAGCTGGTGTCACACAGAGCGACAACGACAACGACGTCGCTGCTACGTCACCATTTTCTGTGATGTTGCAACGACGTCCCGTCGCTGTCGCTGTGTGTGACATCCAGCAACGACCTGGCCCCTGCTGTGAGGTCGCCGGTCGTTGCTGAATGTCCAGCTTCATTTTTTGGTCGTCACTCTCTCGCTGTGACACACACATCGCTGTGTGTGACAGCGAGAGAGCGACGAAATGAAGCGAGCAAGGAGCAGGAGCCGGCGTCTGGCAGCTGCGGTAAGCTGTAACCAGCGTAAACATCGGGTAACCAAGGGAAGCCCTTTCCCTGGTTACCCGATATTTACCTTCGTTACCAGCCTCCGCCCTTGCTGCCAGTGCCGGCTCCTGCTCTGTGCACATGTGGCTGCAATACACATCAGGTAATTAACCCGATGTATACTGTAGCAAGGAGAGCAAGGAGCCAGCGCTAAGCGCGGCTCCCTGCTCTCTGCACTGTGACATGTAGCTGCAGTACACATCGGGTAATTAACCCGATGTGTACTGTACCTAGGAGAGCAAGGAGCCAGCGCTAAGCGCGGCTCCCTGCTCTCTGCACATGTAGCACAGCGACGTTACAGCTAAGCAGCGATCATAACAGCGACTTACAAGGTTGCTGTTACGTCACAGAAAATGGTGACGTAACAGCGACGTCATTGTTGCTGTCGCTTAGTGTGAACCCAGCTTTAGTTCCTGGCTGATGTTTTGATTGAGAGGATGCTTCAGTATTGCCACATAATCTTCTTTCCTCATGATGCCATCAATTTTGTGAAGTGCACCAGTCCCTCCTGCAGCAAAACAACCCCACAACATGATGCTGCCACCCCCATGTTTCACAGTTAGGATGGTGTTCTTAGGCGTCAAAGCTTCTCCCTTTTTCCTCCAAACGTAACGATAGTCATTATGGACAAACATTTCAATTTTAGTTTTAGCAGACCACAGGACAGGTCTCCAAAAATGAATGGCTTTGTTCCTCTGTGCACATGCAAACATTAATATGGATTATTTATGCTTCTTTTGGAGTAATATCTTCTCCCTGGTAGAGCGGCCTTTCAACCCATGTTCATAAAGTACTCATTTCACTGTGGATTATGACACAAACTTACCAGCTTCTGCCAGCATTTTCACAAAGTTTTTTGCTTTTGTGCTTGGTTTGATATGCACATGTCTGACCAAAGCACGTTCATCTCTGGTACACAGAACCAGTCTCCTTCCTGAGCAGTTTGATGGCTGAACATTCCCATCTTGTTTGTACTTGCGTAAAATTGTTTGTACAGATGAACGAGGCACCTTCAGGTATCTGGAAATTGCATCCAAGGATGAATAGGACTTATGAAAGTCAACAATTCTCTTTCTGAGATCTTGGCTGATTTCTTTAGACTTCTCCATGATGCTACACAAAGAAATACATCCATAGGTGTGTCTCTAATTAACTCAGATGTTGCTAATATCCAAAGACATGACATCATCATACTGTATGTACTGTATCATATTGTTTAAAGGCATAGTACTCTTTTTGTATGTACAATTTTGACTTTGCAGAAAGTAATAAAAATGGCGTAAAACATTCTCTCTCTCATTATTTTGGCATTTGGCAAATATAAATAATTTTGGTTCCTAATTGACCTAAAATGGGAAAAGTTTCTTCTAGTTTCATGTCAGATAGTAAAAAAACATGCAGATGTGTCTTTTTAGATTGGGTATGTAAACTTCTGGTTTTAACTGTTTTTAAGCTTTAACTTCAATGTATTTATTGTACTCTACTTCTGATTATTTATCTACAAAATTATATGTATATGGAGGATATTTAGTACGAGTAAATTATTAAATTGAGTTGGCTTTGTTTTGCCTACTTGTCATTCTGCATGTATTATTCAACCTTTCTGTTCTTGTTTTTTTTCATACATTGATTTGTATTGGTGGGTGGTGTGTATGCCACTTCAGGTGTAGCTGAGCAGCAATGTTGGATATATTTAGTACTTGTCTAACACTTTCAGCACATTTTTGAGGACAGGGCGTGACCCCAAAACTGTTCACACAGACTTGCAGTTGAACACACTGCAATCTTCCTCCCAGCAGCATTTCAATGTGGACCTGATGGACTAAAACTGCAAAAGAGTGGACTTTACCACTTGGGGTGAAAATGTACCATTTATTTCTTCATTGTTTGAATTTTCTTTGTAATTAGAGGATAAAAATTTTGTAAAGCATTTGTAGCACCCCACGAGGCAGGTGGTTAACTTACTCGTTGCCGGCCATTGAGGGTTGGGTCAACCGATGTCACGGGTGGCCTTGCCCGGTCCTGTTGCCCCGAGGCGTACAGTAAATGGAGGGAAAAATGGGAAATTTTGTCGTGATACCACCTGTGGAATGCGGCCAGTAATAGCCGCCGCTGCAGAATTCCTCGCTGGGGCAGGTGTTAAGGCAGCCGGGATGGTGTCGCTCCCCACAGGTTGAGTGGGCCCCATGTGGATGAAGCGGGGAGGTAATGGCGGTTGGCGCCTAAGCACTGGGTCGCGACGCCAGTAAGGACAAGCCAACACAGTCTCTGCGAGTTCAGGGTGTAGTTTACTCACAGCTTTGGTCACCAGCCCAGTAGCACTGGTCACTGCCGTGATGGGTTTCGGTCAATTCCAAGCAAGCAAGGGGCCACCACTGGTGTTTGAAGAGAGAAGGAGAGAGAGAGTGTCCTATTTCTTGGGTGTTCCCCTCAGCAGTTAGGTACCCTGGCTGAGCTCCCGCTTTTTCCAGAAATGTCTTGCCAGATTTATGGTCCCGACGGATCTTTTTGATGAAAGTATGTTGTGCCTTTATCTACCCCCAGTAGGAACTCGCCCCCCAGGTGGCTGGCTTCAGTGACCGAGGAAGTCCCATGATAGTGATGGCCACCCCCTGCCTACCCTGAGCCATCCCACCCTGTGTGAAGACTCCTAAGCTGTATGTAGTGTGTGAATGTGGAACACCGGCGATTAGCCTTCCCCTTACCTGAGATGGATACCGCACCTTAATTGAGGTGCAGTACCCCGTGGCGACCAGAGCCTCAGGGGCACCACACATTTTTATTGTGCAGACATTTTTTTTTTCAAGTGAAATATTTACACACGGATATGTACAAGTGAAATAAAATAAGAGAATAAACTGGCCACTTCTGATCTTTTCACAGGCATAGATGAGCAGAATGATCCATAGAGGATTGAGATTGAGTCAAATTATGTAAAATTTGTGATTTCATGCAATTTCAATTTCAAATTTTTCAAAAAACATGCCGGACACCATTTCCTACAAAGCTCAAGCATTAGAGAATCAGAAAGCTTCCCCATAATGCTCTGCATCTATGACATATAACGGATTATCATACCTTGCGCGGTGGTGGCCAGTACCAGGGCCATCAAACATTAACGGTTCTCAGTAGGGCACGGTTTGTGCAAAAGAATCAATCTCCATCTCCAGAGTCACTTGATAACTCTTTCTCTCCGGTAGAGTGTAAGCTATTATGGTCAGCGGGGCCCTCTCTCTCCTGTAGAGTGTAACCTCTTATGGTCAGTGGCCTCCTCTCTCTCAGTCTTACCTGTTTAATGTAAGCCATTATGGTCAGCGGGGTCCTCTCTCTCCTGTACAGTGTAAGCTTTTATGATCAGCGGTGTCCTATTTCCCTTTCCCTTTCTCTCATCTGTAGATTGTAAGCTTTTATAATTAGCAGGCTCCTCTCTCGTTCACATAGGGTGTAATCTTTTATAGTCACTTGAGGCATCTTTCTCTTTCCTGTAGAGTATAAGCTCTTATGATTAGTGGGGTTCTCTCTCTCCCCCTCTTGCACTGTTGTAGAGTGTAAGCTTTTTTGTCAGTAAGCTTCTCTCTCTCTTGTAGAGTATACGCTCTTATGGTCAACAGCCTTTTTTCTCTCATTCTCCCCTTTAGAATTTAGACCCTTATAGTCAGCAGGTCCTCTCTCTCCTGTAGAGCTTAAGCTTTTCTGGTCTTCAATGTCCTATCTATCTCTCTCTCATCTGTAGAGTGTACACTCTCATGATCAGCAGGCTCTTCTCTCTTTTACATAGGGTTTAATCTTTTAGGGGTACTTTGCACGTTGCGACATCGCTAGCATCGGCTAGTGATGTCCAGCGTGATAGCACCCGCCCCCGTCGCACATGCGATATCTTGTGATTGCTGCCGTAGCTAACATTATCGCTATGGCAGCTTCACACGCACATACCTGGTCGGCAACATCGCGGTGACCGCCGAACAATCCCTCCTTCAAGGGGGAGATACGTTCGGCGTCACCGCGACGTCACTTAGCGGCCGACCAATAAAAGCGGAGGGGCGGAGATGAGCGGGACATAACATCCCGCCCACCTTCTTCCTTCCGCATTGCCGTCGGGATGCAGGTAAGGAGATGTTTGTCGTTCCAGCGGCTTCACACACAGCAATGTGTGACGCCGCTGGAGCGACAAACAACATCGTACCTGCAGCAGGAGCGACATTATGAAAATGAACGACGTGACACAGATCAGTGATTTTTGACTGTTTCACGCTCGTTCATCGTCGCTCCTAGGATTTACACATTGCGATGTCATAACCGGCACCAGATGTGCGTCACAACAACCGTGACCCCGACGGCATTTCGGTAGCGATGTCGCAACGTGTAAAGTACCCCTTACAGTCAGTTGGGGAATCTTTCTTTCTCTCTCCTGTAGAATATAAGCTCTTATGGTCAGCAGGGCCCTTTCTCTCTCCTGTAGAGTGTAAGCTCTTATGATTAGTGGGATTCGCACTCTCCCTCTTGCTGTTCTGTAGAGTGTAAGCTTTTATCATTAATGGGGTTCTTGCTCTCTCCTGTAGAGTGTAAGCTTATATTGTCAGCAAGCATCTTTCTCTCTCTCCTGTTGAGTGTAAGCTCTTATGGTTAGCGGGGTCCTCTCTCACTCTCTTATTAAGTGTTAGCTCTTATGATCAGAATGGTCCTCTCTTTCCCTCTCTATTCTCTGTAGGGAGTAAGCTGTTATGTTTAGTGGGGTTCATTCTCTTTTGCACTCTCTCATTCTTATGGGCATGGGGCTCCTCTCTTGCTCCTGTTGAGTGTAAGCTCTTTTGGTCAGCGGGGTGCTCTCTCCCTCTCTTTTTTCTGCAGAGTGTAAGCTCTTATGGTCAGTGGGTTCCTCTCTCTCTGTCACTCTCCTGTAGAGTGTAAGCTGATATGGTTATCTGGGTCCTCTCTCTCTCCTATAGAGTGTAAGCTCTTATGGTCAGTGGAGGCCTCTCTCTCTTGCTCTCCCTCACGCTTACTGTATGGGCAGTGAGGTCCTGTTTCTTCCCTGAAAAGTATAAGCTCTTATGGTCAGTTAGGTCCTTTCTCCCTCTCTCTCATCTGTATTGTGTAAGCTCTTAGGGTCAGTGAGGTCCTTTCTCCCTCTCTCTCATCTGTATTGTGTAGGCTCTTAGAGTCAGTGAGGTTCTTTCTCCCTCTCTCTCATCTGTATTGTGTAAGCTCTTAGGGTCAGTGAGGTCCTTTCTCCCTCTCTCTCATCTGTAGTGTGTAAGATCTTATCAGTGATGTCCTTTCCCTACTTACGGTCTCTCGCACTTAAGGGCAGCCAGGTCCTGTCTCTTGCTTTCCCATTTCATCCAAATATATTTTCAGAGCAATTATAAGCTTTCCAACATTTCGACTCATGCTAATTTATCTGCCACAAATTTATTTTTTTAGAAAAATTTTACAAATTTCAGTGACTATGAAATGTTAAGAAGGGAAACAAGAATGAAGCATATGTGAGCTGCTACTGCGCCTTTATTTCAGTCTGTACTTCTATATAATAAACTAGAATATTTCTTATTGTTATATTAATTATAAGATGTTGCATTTGTCCCTTCACAGGCCAATAGAAGCCTGGCTTTTAATGCGATCTTTCTCTCAACACATAGTATTGAATGGGTGCGAGAGAATCTAGGCTCGCATTACACTCATAGCATGCTGCAATTGTTTTCTCGGTCCGATTAGGGCTGAGAAAATAATCGCTCATGAGTGCTGTCACATAGGCTAATATTGGTCCGAGTGGAATACAATGTTTTATCGCATTCTGCTCGCTCCGATTTTCATACTGTGTGTCTTAGGCGGGCTTTGCACACTACGACATCGCAGGTGCGATGTCGGTGGGGTCAAATTGAAAATGACGTACTTCCGGCATCGCATGCGACATCGTAGTGTGTAAAGGCTCGATGATACGATTAACGAGTGCAAAAGCGTCGTAATCGTATCATCGGTGCAGCGTCGGCGTAATCCATGATTACGCTGACGCGACGGTCCGATGTTGTTCCTCGTTCCTGCAACAGCACACATCGCTGTGTGAGAAGCCGCAGGAGCGAGGAACATCTCCTACCGGCGTCACTGCGGCTTCCGTAGGATATGCGGAAGGAAGGAGGTGGGCGGGATGTTTACATCCCGCTCATCTCCGCCCCTCCGCTCCTATTGGCCGCCTGCCATGTGACGTCACAGTGACGCCATACGACCCGCCCCCTTAATAAGGAGGCGGGTCGCCGGCCAGAGCGACGGTCGCAGGACAGGTGAGTCCATGTGAAGCTGCCGTAGCGATAATGTTCACTACGGCAGTTATCACAAGGATATCGCAACTGCGACGGGGGCGGGGACTATCGCGATCGGCATCGCAGCATCGGCCTGCTATGTCACAGCGTGCAAAGCCTGCCTTAGGCCTTACTGTAACTCTTGTGATGTGACACGGGTGTGGTCTACAGCTAATAGGCCTGCGGCTGTATTGCAAGTGCAGGACTGGGAGCAAACTGAAAGTGGAGGAAAAAAACTGAGCAGTTGAGTGAGGGAGTGAGGGTCAGGTAGGAATACAGCACAGTGGAAGAAGATCATGGTGGTACAATTACAGCCACATAGGCATTATATTAATATATGTTGGCCAGTACTGGGAAACATGACAATATGAGGACCATGTAGTGGGCATAACTTATGAGAGACAGAGTTGGGGACATTATTACAAAATGGGGGCTAGAATTGAAGGACATAATTTATTTGAGTTAAATAGTAGAAATTATTAATTTATGGGTCTACAATTGGGGAAATTATTAATATACATGATACATAAGCCATATAGGAAGAGATTATTACTATATAGGAGTTGGATGTTGCTAATGTAATGGACCAGACCAGGGGACCAGTGGACATTGTTAAGGGCAACCTGTCAGCTGATACATTCTGCCCGATCTACAGTGAAGCATGTGTTTGGCACTGGCTGAATATTTTCAGGCAGGCATGTTTAACCTAGAAACGCTATCACATTGGAAACTAATTGGACAGGAGGGTCCTGAGTGGTTTCTCTCTGCATGCTCAGAGACCTGTGTCTATACTTATACATTTGTTTAGAGAAGAACTGTTACTATACCATTGGTGGAAAATTTGGGAAGTGTGCTCTAAAAGTGATCAATCATGGATGACTGTGTGTTATATTTTGAAGAGATACGTTGTGGCTGAAGAAGCCATAGCATTCTCTTCTGGGTGATTTGAATGGTAAATGTAACTGGTGAGTATCCAGAATTGCCTGTACTGTATGCACATATACAAATATACAGGAATAAACAGTAAGAGACTAAGGTGAAAAGCAAGAGAAGTAAGGAAGCAAAAAAGGAACAAGAAAGGTTAACACCACAACTGCTCACAGCAATAATGAACTACTTGAACTACAACCACCAGTAAGTATGGATCACAAATACAACCATCAGTAAGTATGGATCACAAATACAACCACCAGTAAGTCTGGATCACAAATACAACCACCAGTAAGTATGGATCACAAATACAACCACCAGTAAGTCTGGATCACATTCCATCCCAGACAAGTATAGACTAGCTATACATGGCATTAATGGAATTGTCCAGACAGAATATACAGGAGGGAAGCAAATGTGACTGGCTCTTCCACATCATGTAATCAAAAGAGATTAACAAGCCACCAAGCAGAGATTAACTCTTGCTAGCCTGCCTAGGAACTACAAGTCTGTGGGTCGATGCCTAAGTCTCCCGGCATTGATACCAAACAAGTTAGTACACAGAGTGCCAGAATCTGTAGACTCTATAGATCCTGACACCACTATGAAAGTTGGTGATTCTTGCAAAAACCTTCCTGTGACAGATGAATATGTTCAAAAAAGGTTTCTGGGATCCATTTAAATGGATTTTCTGGGATTCAAAGATTATTATCCTATCCTTAGAATAAGTCACCAATAACATCAGTAACAATCTGACTCCCAATATTCCTGGTTATGAGCTGATTGAATTAGCACACATCTGTACATTGTGTAGTGACAGTGAAATGATACAGAAAGCTTTCTCCCATACAGAAGGGAAAGAGAGATCTTGTAGTAGCATTTAAGTCTCGAAAAAAAAATAAAATTTTAGAGGTTTGCGGTTAAAATCATTTTAGCTACTTATTTTTCAAAACCACACCAATTGCAAATGCCACTCCAATTTTTGGCTGCAAAAAAACTGCATAAGTATTACCCAGGTTTTTTTCTGATAACCAGTCACTGTAATTAATTTTTAAGATCACCGATACAATATATTTTTAAATAGAAAATGAAATTATAAATATATATATATATATATATATATACATACACACAGTATATATATATATATATATATATATATATATATATATTTATATAGACATAAATAAAGTTTGGTTTATTAGTTTTTCTAACTTTAACTAGCAGTGGCCACTTTCACTCTATCATAACGCTTTATTATGATTACATCCAGGCGTCCAAAATAATTACGTTTTATTATAGCTACAATATAGCCATCAAAAACATCAGAGGTTGAAGTGAGCACAGAGAGAGCCTGCATTGCATGTCATTTCCAGCATTTGATTAATAGAGGCTGATTATATCTCCTTCTCTACATTTTCCATTCTGGCAATGATATTCTTCCTTATTTTTTATGCTAATATCAATTTCTTTCCCTCTGTTCTCTTTTGTGTTGTAGGACTCCTTGTGGGCTTTTTGGAGAATGCCGTCAGACCTCACAAATAACATAGCAAAGATTTTGCTGATTGTACAGTATTTTACATAGCGACGAGGCAGAGAATAATCCAAACCTCTTGCATATTCCATGTGTTCACCATTTTATATAAAACTCTTAATGTTTTAAATGTCGATTAGATTATTTTGCACAATATGAATGGATTCTGTATAGCTGATACATTTTTGTTAATACATACTAATGTTACCAATTTTTTTCAAATTACAAATATTATTATTATTATTATTATTATTATTATTAGTAGTAGTAGTAGTAGTAGTAGTAGCACAAGTAGTACTAGTACTATCATTTATTTTTTTATTACTATTTAAAAAAAATATATATTCTGGTTAATAATAAAATATATACACACTTCATTTTGTTTTCATAGTTTCATAGTTTTTAAGGTTGAAGGGAGGTTTAAGTTCATCGAATTTAACCTGTAACCGAACGTGTTGAGCCAGAGGAAGACAATAGCCAAAATGGGGCAGATAGTAAGCTCGATATTAGGGGAAAAATTCCTTCCAAACTCCACATATGGCAATCAGATTAGTTCCCTGAATAAAGTTACCCAATCACAGAATAAAGTACACACTTTCCTCCTCCTCACGCATCCCCTCCAAGAAGCCTTTCCATCAAACTTGATGGTTGCTCGCTCTCCCCAGTCTCACAAGCTCATTGCCTTGGAGTAACCCTCGACTCTGCTCTATCCTTCAAGCCACACATCCAAGCCCTCTTCACCTCATGCAGACTACAACTCAAAAATATCTCCCGGATCCGTGCTTTCCTTAACCAAGATTCAGCAAAAACATTAGTGCATGCCCTCATCATCTCCCGCCTCGATTACTGCAACCTCCTGCTCTCTGGTCTCCCTTCCAACACTCTTGCACCCCTCCAATCTATCCTAAACTCTGCGGCCCACTTAATCCACCTCTCCCCTCGCTATTCCCCAGCCTCGCCACTCTGCCAATCCCTTCACTGGCTTCCCATCGTCCAACAACTCCAGTTCAAAACATTAACCATGACATACAAAGCCATCCACAACCTGTCTCCTCCTTACATCTGTGACCTAGTCTCCCGGTACCTACCCGCACGCAACCTCAGATCCTCACAAGATCTCCTTCTCTACTCCTCTCTTATCTCCTCTTCCAACAATCGCGTACAAGATTTCTCCCGTGCCTCCCCCATACTCTGGAACGCTCTACCACAGCATATCAGACTCTCCCCTACCATGAAAAGCTTCAAGAGGAAACTCAAGACCCACCTCTTCCAACAAGCCTACAACCTACAATAACCCTCAATCCAGTACACCACTGCGCAACCAGCTCTGTCCTTACCTATTGTACCATCACCCATTCCCTATAGACTGTGAGCCCTCACGGGCAGGGTTCTCTCTCCTCCTATACCAGTCTGTTTTGTACTGTTAATGATTGTTGTACGTATACCCTCTTTCACTGTAAAGTGCCATGGAATAAATGGCGCTATAAAAATAAATAATAATAATAACATAAACAATAATATTGTGATGCTACAACCAGAGGGAGCCGGTGCTCAGGCGGGATGTAGTGTTTCTATGTGCAGGTAAGCGCAAGCTCACTAGTGGTCACTAGCATCCACGTATCGAAGCAATAGATTGGTCGATCAAGCTGAGGTCAGAGTCGGGAAGTAACAAAAGTACAGAGTTGAGTAAGCAGAGTCGGAGTCGTGTGAGAGCCCAGGGTCGGAAGCCAGGAGGTATCATCTGGAGCCAGAGGGGAATGGAGCCTTAGTCAGATAACAAGCCGAAGTCAGAACTGGGAGGACAAGTAAGTAACAGGAGTGAACAGAGACAGGATCACTAAGCAGGGAGCAGGTTAGGAAGACAGGGAGGTCAGATCAGACAGGGAGGACAGAGGTCAGGGAAAAGAGGATTGAGTAGCGGTTATAATCAGGACAGACTTACAGGAACCAGAAGCGCTCACTGCAGAGCAGGAACTATAACTGGTGATGTACCAAGGGAAACCATTTCAAGATAAGCCAGCGTGACCCCCGGAATTAGGCACGACAGGCTCCTCCCAGGGAGAACACAGAGAGCAGGAAAATGAACACTTATAAGTGCTCTGCAGAAGCAGAGGAATACGTGAATTATAACAAATATTATATTTTTCAAGAAAGGCACCCAGGCCTTTATTAAATTTTAATAATGAATCAACCATTAAAATATGTGGCAGATATTTCCATAGTCTCACTGCTCTTACAGTAAAGAATTTAGGTCTGTGATTATGATTAAACCTTCTTTCCTTTTGATATTGTGAATGCCCTCTTGTCCCCATCGTAGGCCTAGGTGTAAAAAGATCATCTGAGGGAACTCTCTACTGTCCCCTCATATATTTATAAGATGTAATAAGATCGCCCCTCAGCCTTCATTGTTTCAAACTGAATAACTCCAAGTTTATTAACCTGTCTTGATATTGCATTCTACCCATTCCCTTAATAACCTTGGTTTCTCTTCTTTCCACCCGCTCAAATAAAGCAATGTCCTTCCTATTCAGTGTGTCCACCCATATCCTGTCCACCGCAATTAACATGAGAACGGCAGCAGCTATAGGCATAGAAGTGGTGTCTAGCTATAGTAAAGTAGCCATGTACTACGCAATGAAACCACCTATAGCGCCACCTGGTGGAAAACAACGGAGTTAGCATTTTTATCTTGAAAACGGAACGAGATAGAGAAAAAAAGTGAATTACAGAGTTGTAGGGCATCATCACTTCAATATGAATCAACACCCTGCATACAGAAATGCGATGATTAGAATGTGTAAAACTCACAAGGCTTCGGACGTGAAGCGATATCTCATGGAGACCTTCCTACAAGTCATTGGGTATGGTGGCTGCGTGGAGTGGTCTCCACGCTCACCTGACCTGACCCCATTGGACTTCTTTCTGTGAGGTCACATCAAACAGCAGGTGTATGTGACCCATCCACCAATATTGCAGGACCTATGACGACATATCACAGATGCTTGTACAAACGTGTAACCTATCATATTTCACAATATCCAGCAAGATACAGTATGCTGTCCAGAGTCCACATGTGCATTGCAGCTGACGGTGGCCACTTTGAGCATCAAAGTTAAATGAGTGCCATATGCGTGGCTAGCATTCAATGTTTTTGGGGGGCCATGGGTTTCATATCATAGCATTTCTGTATGCAAGGTGTCGATTCGTATTGAATTGATGATGCCCTACAATTTTTTAATTCACTTTTTTTCTCTATCTCGTTCCGTTTTCAAGATAAAAATGCCAACTCCGTTGTTTTCCACCAGGTGGCGCAATAGGTGGTTTCATTGCATAGCGCATGGCTACTTTACTATACCTAGACACCACTTCTATGCCTATAGCTGCCGCCGTTCTCAAGTTAATGGCGATGGACAGGATATGGGTGGACACACTGTATACAGGAGACCATTATTCTAAGTGTAGTTGCACTAGTGACTTTTATAGGGATAAACTAAAGTATGTTCTTCTCATGAGCAGCTATGCATCTTTTAATGCATCCCATTATTTTATTAGGCTTGGCAGTAGCTTTCTGACTCTGGTCAGTAAAGTTGAGTTTCCCATCCAAGCATACACTCAAGTGTTTTTTTAGTGACAGTTTTACCCAGTGTTTTACAATTAAGTGCATAATTATACATTTTGTTTTCTCTGCCAAAGTGCATGACCTTACATTTATCCATATTAAACTTCAATTGCCTTTTCTCAGTCACAGCCTCTAGCCTACATAAATCCTTCAGCAAAATAAAATTATCCTCTTCTGTATTAACTACTTTGCAGAGTATAGTATCACTTGAAAATATTGAAATTCTACTCTCTAAGCACCCTATAAGGTCATAAAAAATATTAAAAAGAAGAGGACCCAATACTGACGCTCGTGGTATGCTACTGATAACTGTGACCCAGTCTGAGTATGTTTCATTAATAATCACCTTTTGTTTCCTATCACTGAGCCAGTTCTGAACACAGTTATACATATTTTCCCCTATTCCCATTATTCTAATTTTAAGTTTCAATCTTTTATGTGGCACTGTATCAAACACCTTTGAAAAATCCATATAGACGACATCCACTGAATTTGACTTTTCCTGTCTGGAACTTACCTCCTCATAGCAGCTGATCAGATTAGTTTGACAGGACCGATCATAAGCCCATGTTGATACTGGGTCACAAGGTTATTCTTTTTGAGATACTCCAGGACAAGATCTGTTAGGAAACCCTTGAAGATTTTAGCCACAGTAGAGGTTAAACTTAACAGGCTACAATTTTCAAGCTTGGATTTTTTCCCAGTCCTGTGGCACAGTTCCTGTTTTTATGGCATCTGTGATGATTAAAAATAATGGTCTGTCTATCACCGTGCTTAATTCCTGCAGGACTCGGGAGTGTATGTCATCTGGGCCTTTGGATTTGTCTACTTTAGTGATTTTAATGTGGCGCCGTATTTCCGGCTGCGTTGAGCAGGTGACATTTAATGGAGAATTTACGGTATCACTGATCAGGTCAACTGTCATAGACATTTCTTGTATAAACACTCTAGAAAAAAAGGTGATTAGCAGATTGGACTTTCCTTCATCCTTTTCCTTTACTTCACCCAGATATTTTTGAGGGGGCCAGCACTATTATTTTTCCGTTTCTTACAGTTTATTTAGTTGAAGAAAATACTTGGACTATTTTTACAAACTCTGACAATGACTCTGTTTCATTCTTTGCTGCCTTGATTTGCTTTTTACAGAATTTATTTAATTTTCTATAAGTATTTAATGTCTCCTCACTACCCTCTTGCTTTATTTCTCTAAACGCTTCCTATTTTTCCATTCACTGTCCCTTTTTACAGCTCTATTTAGCCATAGTGGTTTCCTCCTATTTCTAACTTCTTTATTCCCATAGGGTATATATTGTGCACAGGTCGTATTCAGGATGCTTATAAAATTGTCCCATTTGCTTTGTGTACATTTATTTCTCAGCAGATTGTCCCAGTTTATGGCACTAAGTTCATCTCTTATTTAGTGATGAGTGAATACTAAATATTTGAGTTTGGATTAATGAATACCAAATACCTAGTACTAGTCCAGTATTCGTCATGAATAACAAACCTAATGTACCACATTTTTTGGATTACAAGACGCACTTTTCCTCCCAAAAATTTGGGATGAAAATGAAGGGTGTGTCTTATAATCCAAATGTAGTTTACTTAGGGTGGTGGAGAGGGGTCACAGGAGGCAGGGAAGATGTTGCGGGCTGTGGGCTTGCTGCAGGTGTCGGGCTGTGCTGGGCTCTGTGTTGTTTGCGGTGAGGCAAGGACCGCCATTCTGAAAATTTCGAAAGTGCGCGCTTCAAATAATAGCACCCGAAATCAGCGCATGCGCAGATGGAGCTGTCATCTCCAGATCTCATCTGCCCACATGCCACCTCTGGCCAATTGATTCCCTGCAGCGGACTTAAGGAAAATGGCGCCCGGAGATGTCACGTGCGCAGATGAGATCTTGGCTTGTTATTGAGCAAAGAGCTCCATATGCGCAAGCGCTGACTCTTGGCACCATTTGTTTGAAGCCCGCACCGCCAACAGCTTCTGGATGCTCCTCCTACCTCACAGTGCCCGCAGTGAGCATCTGGAACACCCGCTGCCCCACCCGCTCATCACCCCACTCCACTACCGGCCCTGCCTCCTGTGACCCCGCTCCACCACCACTGACCCCCCCCAATCTGGCAAGACAGCATCGGATTATAAGACGGACCCCATATTTTTTCACCTTTTTCTTTCTTTAAATTTGGGGTGTGTCTTATACAACAAAAGTACAGTAAGTCATTGGGGAGCCAGAGCATTTTTCCTGAAGATTTCCCAGAAAAATGCTCAGATTCCCCATTGACTTGCATTACATTCGATATTAATGATGAATACTCGAATAGTAGTGGGTATTCAGTACTAATAAACCAAACCCGAATATTTAGCATTTGCTCATCACTATCTCTTATATATTGCAATTTCGCTTTCCCTTCTTTTATGGTCCTGAGTCGGTTGTGATAGTTAAGTGCCTTTCATTGTTTCCTTTGCTGGCAGGTTTCTGCTCCAAAATGTATTTCAAGGTGGTTAAAATCCCCCACAATAATGACTTCTCCCTGATTTGTTGCCTCAACTGTTTGCTTTATGAGGATATTTATTACAACTTCCATTATATTTGGAGACTCATAACAAACTCCTACCAGTATTTTATTTTTTCCCCCTCTCCTTTTCTCCACCTACAGGGACTCTACATTTTCATTAGCCTCTCATATATTAAGACATAGGATAGGTTTTAATGACAATTTTAGACATACACACACCTCACCCTCACTTATTTAAATTGGTCATTCCTGAACCAACTATACCCTGTAAATTAACAGCCCAGCTATAGCTTTTGTTGAGCCATGTCTCCACTATCCCCCCCATCATCATTTTTTTACCGCAATAACAATTCTAATTCCTCTATCTTGTTGGTGAAGCTTCTTGCATTAGTGTATATATTCTTGCTTTCTGTACTGACAGTCCTAACAGCCATGTCAAGTATTGTCATGACTGAGATTAGCCACTGTAAAAAATGAAAGCAAAAGGGTTAAAGCAGTACATACTTACAGAGTCTCACCGTGGCTACTGCGCTACTTCTGGGGCCGATAATTATCCCTAATACATATTCATAAACAATTGATGTAGGGTTTCCCCTGTATTGATATCAGCACAGATAAATCTATGGCTATAGGCCGCAGCCCACAGCTATGTGCTTATCTTGGCTGTGTATCAAAAAAGGGGTAACCGCATTAAAAAATATCTAAATATAAAATTAAAAATATTGGCGTGTGATTCCCCCCAATTTTAATACCCAGTCATGATAAAGCCTGACAGCTCGGGGCTAGTATTCTCAGGCTAGAAAGACACATACTTATTAGGCTCTCCAGGATAAGAAAAAAGCAGCCTGCAGCTGCCCAGAATTGTTGCATTCACTGGATGTGAAAGTTTTAGCACTTTACCTGGCTCCTACCAATTGCCCTGGTGCGGTGGCAATCTGGGTAATAAGGGGTTAATGGCAGCCGATAGCTGCCACTAAGTCCTGGATTAGTAATGGGAGGCATCTATGAGACTCCCCATTACTAATCTGTAAGTGAAAATAAACACAAACACCCAAAAAAAAATGTATTTGAAATAAAATACAAGAAAATACCCTTACCCTCGTTCACCCTTTTATTAACCCCCAAAAGACCCAGCTTTGACATAATCCACATGAAAGCACAGGTCACAGCCATAGAGCATGACCACCTGCTATGAGCTTCAGGCAGAGACTGAGCCTCAGGGATGAGTGGTGATATCACTCAGGTTAGTTGTGGTCACAACTGGAGGTTCCCATGGTCCTCCACCTGTGACCACAGGTAACCTGACCTCCGGGGGCTTTAATGAACTCAGTGTCCTTACCTCATAATGACCCCTGAGGTCAGGTTACCTGTGCTCACAGGTGAAGTTCCATGAGAACTTCCAGCTGTGACTGCAATTATCCTGAGTGAAGTCACTTCTCATCACTGAGGCTCAGTTAATGCCTGAAGCTCATTGCAATCGGACATGCTCTATGTGCCTTCAGATTCAGCAGAGCTGGAATTGTCGTGGGACCTCATAGTGTGGATTATGTCAGATCTAGGTTTTTTTGGGATTTATAAAGTGGTGAAAGAGGATGGTTTCTTTGTATTTTATTTCAAATAAAGGATTTTTCTGTGTGTTTGTGTTTATTTCTTTTTACCTATAGGATTAGTGGTGGGAGGGTCTCATAGACCCTACCCATCACTAATCCAGGGTTAGTGGAAGCTGTAAGCTGTGATTAACCCCTTATTACCTCGATTGCCACTGCACCAGGGCAATCGGGAAAGAGCTGAATAAAGTGCCAAGACTTTTTTTAACAAAAGTACAATACAATATGAACTAGAGGCAGTAAATCAAAAAGTTCTCACATAATCTTTCTTCAATCAAAATGTAAAAATTAAAATAAATATATATATATATATATATATATATATACCATATATATACCGTTATTAATTTAATTTAAAATTATCTATTTACTACACAAGTGGACAGACAAAAACAACAACGATCAATTGCCAAATACATAAATTATTTCATCACACAATCGGGTCATCAATAATCCCAGGTAGAAGATAAATGGGGCTATTTTTAAAATTAACATTTAAGTAATAATTAAAAAAGTGGCAAGCAGTTCCTCTTATTTTGATACAAAGCCACGATAAACACAGCTGAGGCTGCAGCCTGTAGCCGAGGCTTTATCTGTACTGTTCCAATACAGGGGGAACCTACGCCAATTGTTTTTATTTATTTATTTTACATCATTATTACTACATAGACAGCATTTGTGATTCCAACCAATCACAGATGCTCTTTCAGAAGGTAGGGGCGTGGTCCAATGGCAGCGAGAGATGCCGGTGGAAGGGGAAAGCAGTGAATATGCGTTAGGGATAATTATCGGCACGGAAGTAGCACAGTAGCAGTGGGAAGACTCGTTAAGTATGTACTGCTTTGACCCTTTTTTTTCTTTCTTTTACAGCCCCCCTACACCATTTTACAACACTTCACTTTTGCCTCCCATTGAATTTAATGGGTTTGGCTAGGAGCGACAATTGGATTAGCTAGGATTGCCAATTTGATCAGTGATCTAAGGTGGGATCAGCGATCCTGAACCGATCTGATCCTTGGCAAGATTGCTCTCCTCCCAATCCCTAGTTTAAACACTCTCCCAACATTCTAGCCTTTTTTCCCACAGCACAATTGCATCTTGTCCATTGAGGTGCAGTCCATCCCTAGCATGGAGCCTGTAGCCAATAGAGAAGTCAGCCCAGTTTTCCAGAAACCTCAAACATTCCTTCCTACACCAATTCCTGAGCCACTTATGTACCTCCTTAATCTCCTGATGCCTGTCAGGTGCTGCATGTTGTACATACAGTATTTCAGGAAACTTTACATTTGAGGTCCTTGTTTTCAGCTTACAATCTAAGTCCCCAAAATCATCTTTAAGGACCTTTCTTCTACCTCTAACTTTGTCGTTTGTGCCAATGTGCACCATGAAAGATGGATCCTCACCAGCCCCTCTCAGTAATCTGTCAACCTGATCAGTGATGTGCCAAACTAGAGCACCAGAAAGACAATACACTGTTTGGTAATCCCTGTTTTTGTGACATATTACCCTATCTGTTCTCCTAATAATGGAGTACCCCACTACCAGATACCTGTCTGGGATGCCCTGCATTGATATTCCCTCCTTACTGTAGTTGACATTTCCCCTGTTTTCAGAGTATGTGTCTTGCTGCAACAGTGCTACTCTACTAACACCAACTTTGCAACTTTGTTGAGGTGTGTCAGATATGCACTGGCCTCCCTGGCACTCTTCCTCTACCCACCTTTTGTCACACACCTAGCTGCCTCTCTGTACTACAGCTCCATACTGTGATCCTCCCTCTCAATTGGAATTTTGAACCACTCTTCTATTACAAACTGCTCCAGATCTCTTACTGTATATTTAAAGGGTGCCTTCTTCTTACAGTAAATTTAACCTCTTCACGACACATGATGTACTGGCGACGTCATGGATCATGTTAGGTTAATCTGCGCCGGCTACCGCAGGCAGCCGGCAGAGATCCTCACACATGTCAGCTGATTTGAACAGCTGACATGTGCGGCTATCAGGTACCAGTGGATCCACGTTCTACTCGTGCCTGTTAACCTCTTACATCTCGCTGTCAAAATCATATGTCAGCTGATTTGAACAGCTGACATGTGCGGCTATCAGGCACCAGTGGGTCCACATCCCACTCGTGCCTGTTAACCTCTTGCATCTCGCTGTCAAAATGTGATCACGTGGATCCAATGGTTGTCATGGTAGCAAAGGGTCATATGACTTCTGTAGCTATCTTGAGTCCCTTCCTCTTACACCTGGCAGACTGCCGTGTGTGAGAGTAAAGCATCTCTTCTGCAGACTTCAGCTGTGCAGCTGTGATCTACAAAAAGGAACAAGTGATCAGACTGTGGATCCTTATAGGGGGATTAGTAAAATAAAAAAAAAGGAAAAAAGGAAAAATAAATAAAAAACCTAGTTCAATTCACCCCTCATTCACCGCATTGAAAATTAAAGGGTTAAAAAATTAAAAAAGGTTCACACATTTGGTATTGCCAATTTCAGAAATGCCTGATCTATCAAAATGTAAAATCAATTAATCTGATCTGTAAACGACATAGCGGCAAAAAAAATCCAAACACCAAAATTATGTTTTTGGTCGCCGGATATTTTGCTAAAGATGCGATAACAGGCGATCTAAATGTAGCATCTGAGCAAAAATGATACTATTAAAAATGTCAGCTTCAGATGCAAAAAATGAGCCATTACTGTGCCCCAGATGCTGAAAAATTAGATCTCTACAGATGGCGGAAAATTGCGCAAAAAGTGTGCCAGTTTTTTGGACAAATTTGTGAATTTTTTTTAACCACTTAGATCAGGGGTCTCAAACACGCGGGCCGCGGGCCGCATGCGGCCCTTCAGGTGGCTTCTTGCGGCCCGCTGGCCCGTGGACCCGGCAAAGATGGCGACCGGTGCAGGGGCCGCAGCTGCCAGCTATCTATTTCAGTTTCCAGTTTTGCTTTTGCCGGGCACAGTAAAGTTCTCGCTGCAGAACACAATAACAGCCGCCTGCCAATCAGAGGCAAGCACCTGCTCCATATGACCTCAGATGATTACCTGTGATTGGCCAGTGGCTGTAGTGCAGTGAGAACTGCTCTGCACGCGCCGGCAGAAAGTTCAGCAGTGACAGGCAGGAGCTGTTGTGATCATTATCGGGTCCACATGTCTGCGTGCTGCTGAGCCGACGGAGGATAGGTGAGCAGAATGTTTTGTGTGTGTGTGTGTGTGTGTTTCTGCTGCTGGCTGAGGCTGCACAGGGAGTGTGTGTGTGTTTCTGCTGCTTGCTGAGGCTGCACAGGGAGTGTGTGTGTGTTAGCTGAGGCTGCACAGGGGGTGTGTGTGTGTGTGTTTCTGCTGCTGGCTGAGGCTGCACAGGGAGTGTGTGTGTGTTTCTGCTGCTGGCTGAGGCTGCACAGGGAGTGTGTGTGTGTTAGCTGAGGCTGCACAGGGAGTGTGTGTGTGTTTCTGCTGCTGGCTGAGGCTGCACAGGGAGTGTGTGTGTGTTTCTGCTGCTGGCTGAGGCTGCACAGGGAGTGTGTGTTAGCTGAGGCTGCACAGGGGGTGTGTGTGTGTGTGTTTCTGCTGCTGGATGAGGCTGCACAGGGAGTGTGTGTTAGCTGAGGCTGCACAGGGTGTGTGTGTGTGTGTCAGGTGAGGCTGCACAGGGTGTGTGTGTGTGTGTGTGTGTCTCTGTTAGCTGAGGCTGCACAGGGTGTGTGTGTGTGTGTGTGTGTGTCAGCTGAGGCTGCACAGGGTGTGTGTGTGTGTCAGCTGAGGCTGCACAGGGTGTGTGTGTGTGTCAGCTGAGGCTGCACAGGGTGTGTGTGTGTCAGCTGAGGCTGCACAGGGTGTGTGTGTGTGTGTGTGTGTGTGTCAGCTGAGGCTGCACAGGGTGTGTGTGTGTGTCTCTGTTAGCTGAGGCTGCACAGGGTGTGTGTGTGTGTGTGTGTCAGCTGAGGCTGCACAGGGTGTGTGTGTGTGTGTGTGTCTGTCAGCTGAGGCTGCACATGGTGTGTGTGTGTGTGTGTGTGTGTGTCTGTCAGCTGAGGCTGCACAGGGAGTGTGTGTGTTAGCTGAGGCTGCACAGGGTGTGTGTGTGTGTGTGTGTGTGTGTGTCTATTACCTGAGGCTGCACAGGGTGTGTGTGTGTGTGTGTGTCAGCTGAGGCTGCACAGGGTTTGTGTGTGTGTGTGTGTCAGCTGAGGCTGCAAGGGGTGTGTGTGTGTGTCAGCTGAGGCTGCACAGGGTGTGTGTGTGTGTGTGTGTGTGTGTCAGCTGAGGCTGCACAGGGTTTGTGTGTGTGTGTGTGTGTGTGTGTCAGCTGAGGCTGCACAGGGTGTGTGTGTGTGTGTCAGCTGAGGCTGCACAGGGTGTGTGTGTGTGTGTGTCAGCTGAGGCTGCACAGGGTGTGTGTGTGTGTGTGTGTGTGTGTGTGATTACTACAAGAAGACATGCATGGGGCACATTAATACAAGAAAGGGACCTGCATGAAGCACATTACTATAGGAAGGGGACCTGCATATGGGGCACATTACCACAAGAAGGGGACCTGCATGGGGCACATTATTATAAGAAGGGAACCTGCATGGGGCACATTGCTACAAGGGGGCAAGGATGCGCACATTTTTACAGAATGGGGAACAGGATGGGGCACATTACTACAAGATGTTGGCCAAAATTACTATGCAGTGCTTATTGTAAATAAAACTGTATTACTTACAAAAAAAATGTGTGCGTTATATATATATATATATATATATATATATATATATATTATATTATATTAGTACCACTGCCGTACCACTACCAATGTCACTTTGTCCTGAAAAGAATGTGGCCCCTCAAATTATTTTTTTTCTGTGTGCGGCCCATACACCCAGCTGAGTTTGAGACCCCTGACTTAGATAAAAGCAAACCTATACAGTTTGATGTCTGTGAACTCGTACCAACCTGGCACATCACACCGATTATAACTATTTTAGGCTGTAAAAATAGATATTTAAAAAGGATATCAGAAACCGCTGTAATTGCAGGTCTGGTATCCTAATATAAAAGCATCAAGTCCTTATGTTGATGTAAATTGTCATTAGACCGGCGAATGAATGCAACAATTGCAAATATTATACCACTTTCTCTTTATAGCAATGTAACTTTCGTACCGAAACCAAGCCCCGTACATATAACTGTGATCATAAATTATATTTGCACAGGCTAAGGAAGGTTAGACAATTAAAAAAAAAATAAGGGTAAAAATTTCTCTGTACAGAAAACTCTGACACTGCAATAAATATATAAAGCATAACAGTAATACAGAACTGGCAGAGACAAATATCCAGCCATATAGATTTAAATGTCCCGGAGTTTAGAATGGGAGTTAGTGGTAAGGGATAATGAAAGGAATATGTCCTTGGACAGATTAAAGGAAACAAATAGGGAGATAAGTGGAGACAAGAGAAGAGAGATGGGTAGGTGCAGCATTGTTGAGGGCTTTGAAGGTTAAAATTAGAAATTCAAATTGAATCTTGGAGGAAACCGCTCAGGCTGCAAGAGTCACATTTGTAAAACAATTAAAGAAAAAACACTGTACACCGGCATTGGTGTAAAGTTAAGCCTGAATACCGTGAGTCACATACAGTGCCTACAAGTAGTATTCAACCCCCTGCATATTTAGCAGGTTTGATAAGATGCAAATAAGTTAGAGCCTGCAAACTTCAAACAAGAGCAGGATTTATTAACAGATGCATAAATCTTACAAACCAACAAGTTATGTTGCTCAGTTAAATTTTAATAAATTTTCAACATAAAAGTGTGGGTCAATTATTATTCAACCCCTAGGTTTAATATTTTGTGGAATAACCCTTGTTTGCAATTACAGCTAATAATCGTCTTTTATAAGACCTGATCAGGCCGGCACAGGTCTCTGGAGTTATCTTGGCCCACTCCTCCATGCAGATCTTCTCCAAGTTATCTAGGTTCTTTGGGTGTCTCATGTGGATTTTAATCTTGAGCTCCTTCCACAAGTTTTCAATTGGGTTAAGGTCAGGAGACTGACTAGGCCACTGCAACACATTGATTTTTTCCCTCTTGAACCAGGCCTTGGTTTTCTTGGCTGTGTGCTTTGGGTCGTTGTCTTGTTGGAAGATGAAATGATGACCCATCTTAACCCCTTCACCCCCGGCCACTAAAACACCCTAATGACCGGGCCATTTTTTGCAATTCTGACCAGTGTCACTTTGACAGGTTATAACTCTGGAACGCTTCAACAGATCCTGGCGATTCTGAGAATGTTTTTTCGTGACATATTGTACTTCATGTCAGTGGTAAATTTAGGCCGATATTTTTTGCGTTTATTTGTGAAAATTTAGGAAATTTGGCGAAAATTTTGAAAATTTCGCAATTTTCAAACTTTGAAAATTTATGCCCATAAATCTGAGAGATATGTCACACAAAATAGTTACTAAATAACATTTCCCACTTGTGTACTTTACATCAGCGTAATTTTCGAAACAAATTTTTTTTCCGTTAGGAAGTTAGAAGGGGTCAAAGGTCATCAGCAAATTCTCATTTTTCCAACAAAATTTACAAAATAATTTTTTTTAGGGACCACATTACATTTGAGGTGACTTTGAGAGGCCTAGGTGACAGAAAATCCCAAAAGTGACCCCATTCTAAAAACTACACCCCTCACACTGCTCAAAACCACATCCAATAAGTTTATTAACCCTTTAGGTGCTTCACAGGAACCAAAGCAATGTGGAAGGAAAAAATGAAAATTTTACTTTTTAACACAAAAATGTTACTTTAGCCATAAAATTTTCATTTTTACAAGGGAGAAAAGAGAAAGTACACAATACAATTTATTGTGCATGTTCTCCTGAGTACGCTGATACCCCATATGTGGTAAAAATCAATTGTTTGGGCGCACGGCAGAGCTCGGAAGGGAAGGAGCGCCATTTGAATTTTTGAACGCAAAATTAGCTGCACTCATTAGCGGACGTCATGTCGGGTTTGAAGACCCCCTGAGGTGCCTAACCAATGGAGCTCCCCCACAAGTGACCCCATTTTGGAAACTAGAGCCCTCAAATAATTTTTCTAGATGTTTGGTGAGCACTTTGAACCCCTGGGGGCTTCACAGAAGTTTATAGCGTTGAGCCGTGAAAAGAAAAAAATTTTTTTTTTTACCACAAAACGGTTGTTCAACTAGGTAGCTTTTTTTTTCACAAGGGTAACAGGAAAAAATGCACCATAAAATGTATTGTGCATTTTCTCCTGAGTACGCAGATACCTTATATGTGGTGGAAATCAAATGTTTGGACACACGGCAGTGCTCGGAAGGCAAGGAGCCCCATTTGAATTTTTGAGTGCAAAATTAGCTGCACTCATTAGCGGACGCCATGTGGGGTATGAAGACCCCCTGAGGTGCCTAAACAATGGAGCTCCCCCACAAGTCACCCCATTTTGGAAACTAGAGCCCTCAAATAATTTTTCTAGATGTTTGGTGAGCACTTTAAACACCTGGGGGCTTCACAGAAGTTTATAGCGTTGAGCCGTGAAAAGAAAAAAAATTTTTTTTACCACAAAACGGTTGCTTCAACTAGGTAGCTTTTTTTTCACAAGGCTATCAGGAAAAAATGCACCATAAAATGTATTGTGCATTTTCTCCTGAGTACGCAGATACCTCATATGTGGTGGAAAGTAATTGTTTGGGCGCATGGCGGGGCTCAGAAGAGAAGGAGCGCCATTTGACAGCAAAATTGGTTGGAATCATTAGCGGACGCCATGTCACGTTTGGAGACCCCCTATGGTGCCTAAACAGTGGAGCTCCCCCACAAGTGACACCATTTTGGAAACTAGAGCCCTCAAATATTTTTTCTAGATGTTTGGTGAGCACTTTGAACACCTGGGGGCTTCACAGAAGTTTATAGCGTTGAGCCGTGAAAAGAAAAAAAATTTTTTTTACCACAAAACGGTTGCTTCAACTAGGTAGCTTTTTTTTCACAAGGCTATCAGGAAAAAATGCACCATAAAATGTATTGTGCATTTTCTCCTGAGTACGCAGATACCTCATATGTGGTGGAAAGTAATTGTTTGGGCGCATGGCGGGGTTCAGAAGAGAAGGAGCGCCATTTGACAGCAAAATTGGTTGGAATCATTAGCGGACGCCATGTCACGTTTGAAGACCCCCTATGGTGCCTAAACAGTGGAGCTCCCCCACAAGTGACACCATTTTGGAAACTAGAGCCCTCAAATAATTTTTCTAGATGTTTGGTGAGAACTTTGAACACCTGGGGGCTTCACAGAAGTTTATAGCGTTGAGCCGTGAAAAGAAAAAAAATTTTTTTTACCACAAAACGGTTGCTTCAACTAGGTAGCTTTTTTTCACAAGGGTAACAGGAAAAAATGCACCATAAAACGTATTGTGCAATTTCTCCTGAGTACGCAGATACCTCATATGTGGTGGAAAGTAATTGTTTGAGCGCATGGCGGGGCTCAGAAGAGGAGCGCCATTTGACTTTTCAAACGCACAGACGCAGTGCACTGATCGGCCGCTGCAGGACGCACGGTCGGATGCGATAAAAAAAAGCGTCGGGGATACGTAAAAAAAAAAGTCACGCCAAAAATTGACCATGGATGCAGATCCGTTATGTGCATCCCTGATCAGCGCTTGGCGGGATGCACGGACGGATGCGATACAAAAAGCGTCGCAAATGCGGAAAAAAGTCACGCCAAAAATTGAGCAGGGATGCCGATCCGTTATCTGCATCCCTAATCAGCGCTCGGCGGGACGCACGGACGGATGTGATACAAAAAGCGTCGTGAATACGGAAAAAAGTCACGCCAAAAACTGACCACGGATGCAGATCCGTTATCTGCATCCCTGATCAGCGCTCGGCGGGACGCACGGACGGATGTGATACAAAAAGCGTCGTGAATACGGAAAAAAGTCACGCCAAAAACTGACCACGGATGCAGATCCGTTATCTGCATCCCTGATCAGCGCTCGGCGGGACGCACGGACGGATGTGATACAAAAAGCGTCGTGAATACGGAAAAAAGTCACGCCAAAAACTGACCATGGATGCCGATCCGTTATGTGAATCCCTGATCAGCGCTTGGCAGGACGCACGGACGGATGCGATACAAAAAGCGTCGGGGATACGGAAAAAAGTCACGCCAAAAATTGACCATGGATGCCGATCCGTTATGTGCATCCCTGATCAGCGCTTGGCGGGACGCACGGACGGATGCGATAGAAAAAGCGTCGGGGATACGGAAAAAAAAGTCACGCCAAAAATTGAGCAGGGATGCCGATCCGTTATCTGCATCCCTGATCAGCGCTTGGCGGGACGCACGGACGGATGCGATACAAAAAGCGTTGGGGATACAGAAAAAAAAGTCACGCCAAAAATTGAGCAGGGATGCCGATCCGTTTTCTGCATTCCTGATCAGCGCTTGGCAGGACGCACGGACGGATGAGGTGTAAAAATGGACAGGGGATACGGAAAAAAAAAAAAAGTTATACTCACAGTACCCAGAGGACTAGCAGGAGGATCACTGACCAGAAGAGCTGCAGAGGAACAGATGGCAGAGAGATGGACAGCTTTACAGGAGCAGCAGGCAGATCAGCAGAATGCCCAGGAAGGACCCAGCGATGGACGCAGATGTGATCAGGCCGGTGAAGACAGGTAAGAGGACGTCGGGGGAGAGCAGAGGGGGAGAGGGGGGGGGTGAGAGCAGAGGGGGGGTTGAGAGCAGAGGGTGGGGAGATCAGAGGGGGGGGAGAGCAGAGGGGGAGGGGGGAGAGCAGAGGGGGAGACTGGAGAGGGAGCTGCAGAAGCAGAATAGAGATAATGGGGGAGGCAGTCAGATTGCGGGGGGAGCAGATCGGGATGTCGGGGGGGGGGGGTTGGGGGGAGCAGATCGCGGGGGGGGCACGGCAGGGGCTATCACGGGAGCGCGCACGGGCTGCAAAGTGAGCACAGTACTCACGTGCAGCAGCAGCGGTGACCTCAGCTACGGCGGCGGCGGCAGCAGCAGCGGTG
Organism: Anomaloglossus baeobatrachus; assembly: GCF_048569485.1. Classification (NCBI taxonomy): domain Eukaryota; kingdom Metazoa; phylum Chordata; class Amphibia; order Anura; family Aromobatidae; genus Anomaloglossus; species Anomaloglossus baeobatrachus. The sequence goes on from NC_134358.1 coordinate 57,648,977, forward strand.
GCGTGGTACCACAAGTACCAGCCACTGCACGCTGCAGACATGTTGGGGGAGGGCTCGCAGGCCAGCACAGGCCTGGGGAGGGCGGCCACCGGCAGATCAGACCGCCCCACTGCACACTGATTGGAGCGATTGCGCGTCATAGCACGATCGCTCCAATCAGTGCTGCAGGGGCTGGGGGCGGCATGTTTGAGGTCCACCTATGATATGCTGCAGCAGCTGCGGCATCTCATAGCTGGATCTCACAGGATCGCACTAATTCGGGCATTATTTTTGCCGAAATTAGTGCGATCGATGTGGTTGGCGGTTCAGATTTGAACAGCCAATCACATCGATCGTCGATAGGGGGTGGCGATGCCGCCCCCCCTGGGGTCAAGCAAAGGTCCCCTGCTGTAAGAAACAGCAGGGGACATCATTTGAAAGCCGTTGCTATGGCCACGGCAATCAAATGAAGTTTAGGCAGTAAAATTACGTCCCTGGTCGTTAAGTCACGTTAAAATAGGACGTAATTTTACTGCCCGCGGTCGTGAAGGGGTTAAGATCCTTGATGGAGGAGCGGAGGTTCTTGGCCAAAATCTCCAGGTAGGCCGTGCTATCCATCTTCCCATGGATGCGGACCAGATGGCCAGGCCCCTTGGCTGAGAAACAGCCCCACAGCATGATGCTGCCACCACCATGCTTGACTGTAGGGATGGTATTCTTGGGGTCCTATGCAGTGCCATCCAGTCTCCAAACGTCACGTGTGTGGTTGGCACCAAAGATCTCGATCTTGGTCTCATCAGACCAGAGAACCTTGAACCAGTCTGTCTCAGAGTCCTCCAAGTGATCATGAGCAAACTGTAGACGAGCCTTGACATGACGCTTTGAAAGTAAAGGTACCTTACGGGCTCGTCTGGAACGGAGACCATTGCGTTGGAGTACGTTACTTATGGTATTTACTGAAACCAATGTCCCCACTGCCATGAGATCTTCCCGGAGCTCTTTCCTTGTTGTCCTTGGGTTAGCCTTGACTCTTCGAACAAGCCTGGCCTCGGCACAGGTGGAAACTTTCAAAGGCTGTCCAGGCCGTGGAAGGCTAACAGTAGTTCCATAAGCCTTCCACTTTCGGATGATGCTCCCAACAGTGGAGACAGGTAGGCCCAACTCCTTGGAAAGGGTTTTGTACCCCTTGCCAGCCTTGTGACCCTCCACGAACTTGTCTCTGATGGCCTTGGAATGCTCCTTTGTCTTTCCCATGTTGACCAAGTATGAGTGCTGTTCACAAGTTTGTGGAGGGTCTTAATTAGTCAGAAAAGGCTGGAAAAAGAGATAATTAATCCAAACCTGTGAAGCTCATTGTTCTTTGTGCCTGAAATACTTCTTAATACTTTAGGGGAACAAAGCAGAATTCTGTTGGTTTGAGGGGTTGAATAATAAATGACCCTCTGAATAAACTTTTCACAATTTAAAAAAAAAAAAAAAAAGAAATAACATTCTTTTTTGCTGCAGTGCATTTCACACTTCCAGGCTGATCTACAGTCCAAATGTCACAATGACAAGTTAATCCCGAATGTGTAAACCTGCTAAATCTGCAGGGGGTTGAATACTACTTGTAGGCACTGTATATATGGGATTATAGTTATATAACCACTATTATTGAAAGTGGAGGCAGAAAATAATGTATTCTGGTTTGAACAAGTTATTTTGTTTTTGCAATTTTTAATTTTCCACAGTATATGTACAATAACAATTGGTGGGAGCGTACCCAGGTACTTGGCTATCTTCTGAAATCCTATAAACAGTGATTAGAGTGGTAGCCTACATGATTTATCATTATTATTCTTATACGTACGATATGTTTGCGATTTGTTGGCGGGGTCATGGAATTCGCGGCATCATTAGAGAAGTAGTACCGTGTGACACCTCCGTACGACTGTGAACGAGAAAAAATACTCACCTTATCGTTGCTCGTTGACACGTTCATTTTCAAAATGTTGGTCCTCCTTCTGTGTTCCGGTTGTTCATCGTTCCCGAGGCAGCACACATCGCACCGTGTGACACCCCGGGAGCGATGAACACAACTTACCTGCGTCCCACCAGCAATAAGGAAGGAAGGAGGTGGGCGGGATGTTACGTTCCGCTCATCTCCACCCCTCCGCTTCCATTGGCCGGCGGCTGTGTGACGTCGCTGTGACGCCGAACGTCCCTCCCCCTTCAGGAAGAGGATGTTCGCTGCCCACAGCGAGGTCATCTGAGAGGTAAGTGCATGTGACGGGGGTAAACAACTTTGTGCGCCACGGGCAACTAATTGCCCGTGACGCACAAACGACAGGGGCGGGTACGATTGATCGTACCGTGTGACGCCGGCCTTAGAGATAAAAGGATCTTTGAAATTTTACTTAGCCAAATTTTCCCCCAAAATGTAAATACTGGAAAGTTTGTAATTGCTCCAAAAATACATGTGAGGGAGAAAGAAGGAAAAGAAAGAACCTTGCAGTTGATAAGAGCTTATACTTTACAAGCGAGAGAGGACCCCAGTGAGGGTAAGAGGTTACAGTCTACAGGAGAGAAAAATAGTGACAGGGAGAGGACCCCACTGATCATAAGAGCTTACAGTCTACAGGAGAGAAAAACAGTGACAGAGAGAGGACCCCACTGATCATAAGAGTTTACAGTCCACAGAAGAGAGGAAGAGAACCCCACTGACTGTAAGAGTTTACAGTCTGCAGGATAGAAAAACTGAGAAAGAGGGAGGACCTCTCTGACCATAAGAGCTTACAGGCTAGAGAAGAGAGTAAGAGAGAGAGGACTTTGTTGACCATAAGAGCTTACCCCCTACAGGAGAGAAAAAGAGAGAGGACCCCACTGGCCATAAGAGCTTACATTCTACAGGAGAGAGGGACCCCATGCACCATAAAAGCTTACATTCTACAGGAGAGAGCGAGAGGACCCTGCTGACCATAAAAGCTTACATTGTACAGGAGAGAGAGGACTCTACTCACCATAAAAGCTTACACTGTACAGGAGAGATAGAGGACTCCACTACCCATAAAAGTTTACATTCTACAGGAAAGAGAGGAACCCTGCTGACCATGAGATCTTGCATTTTACAGGAGAGAGAGAAAGGAAACTACTGACCATAAGAGCTTACATTCTACAGGAGAGAGAGAGGACTCCACTGACCATAAAAGCTTACACTCTACAGGAGAGAGAGAGGACTCCACTGACCATAAAGGTTTACATTCTACAGGAGAGAGAGAAGACCCTGCTGACCATCAGAGCCTACATTCTACAGGAGAAAGACAGGAACCCTGCTGACCATAAGAGCTTACATTCTACATGAGAAAGAGAGGAACCCTGCTGACCATAAGAGCTTGCATTCTACAGAAGAGAGAGAGAGGAACCTACTGACCATAAGAGCTTACATTCTACAGGAGAGAGAGAGGACCCTGGTGACCATAAAAGCTAACATTCTACAAGAGAGAGAGAGGACCCCACTGGGGCAAGTTGTTTTTTTTTACAACCAAACCTCAAATTGTTCACATTCATATGAAACTGTGAAATTCAGGAAATTCCATTCGAACTTACCGTAATCTTCTATGGATCAATCCGCTCATTTCTAACTAATACATTTTTAAATGATTGGCTGTGTCAGCAAATCTATGCAAAGGGAAGTGTTGAGAAAAGGGACCATCTTCTTTGGAAAATACAGAAAATAGTTTAATTAGTTATCTGATGTAATAAGATTGACCTGATTAAAAGAAATTGTCTTTTTTTGCAAATTTATACTGTATCCATGGATCCTCAACTATCTGGGGTAGCACATTCCAGAAAGCTAAAGCAGCATGAGGATAGTCTTGAAGATGGGTGTGGGAGACTCGCTTAAGTCAGATAATTTTTTTTTTTTGTTTGTTTTTTTTTAAATTAAATCACAGTAGAATAATGGAGAATGTAGCAAAAAAAAAAAAGGGTCTGGGACGTTGGTGTTATCTTTTACTCTGTTACTCCTTTTGGAAGTATATAAATGGACTGGGTGCAATTATTCCTTTTCATTAGAAAACTTACTTCACCTATACAGTGTGTAATAAAACACTATTTTGATAAGAGAACTGGTCACAGTTATCAATAAACTACCAGTAGGAATAAAAGATCAAACACAATAGAGTATTCTAAGAAAATATGCTCCAAATGTTCTTGCACAAAGGTCTTACACCTCAAATTTAGTTTTCGATTCCCTGAATTCTGGAATAAACACTCTATTTTGTTTAGAAGTCAATATACTGCATTCACTTGTGCTATTTTTTGCACATAATTTTCAACATTTCTAAAGGGAACCTGTGATGTCCTCAAATACTATTCACCTACAGCCACAGAGCTTACGTACAGGTTAATTCCATTTCAATGCTGCCCGGCCTTAATGCACGGCTACTTAGAGCCATTGTCTTTCAGTCACTGCTCAATGCACAGTGAATGGTGACTGTAAGCACGTCTCGGTGTATTGATTGACAGTTCATACTGCAGCACATCAGTGCAGAAGGAGCTTTCAAGCAAAGTGTTTTTAAATGTCACTCACAATGTTGTGAAGCCACTCCAGGCAATTTGCTCCTAGTAGCCACGCTTTTGGTAAGGCCTGTTTCACACGCCAGTGAAAAACACAGACATTTTTCACTGACGTGTTAAAAACGCATATGTCCGTCCATATGCCATGATTCACGGCACACGTGGGTTGTGATACGTTACCCGTCATCCGTGATTGCACATGGAGATAAACTCACCTGTCCATGCTCTTGCTGTCCGTGGTGCTGAACGATCCAGCTCTGCTGCATCTGGCCGCTGTGTCTCTCACTTCTGCAGCTATGTCCGGGTCAGCTGTGGCTGCATACATAAATATGCATGACAGTAATGAGCCAGCCAGGAAGAAGCAGAGGGCAGAGGCAGAACACAACATCAGTGGAGAAGGTGAGTATAAAAATCTTTTTATTTTCAATGTCCATGTTTATCTGGTTCGTGTTTTACAGATCACACCATAGTGTGGTTCATGGGACATCAGTGATGCCAGAAAAACGGACATGTCTCCGTGCGCCAATCATGGGCACGTGTGTATGCTGCACGGAGTCACAGTCAGTGTAAAATCACTGATGTGTTTGCAAACTCATTGATTATAATGGGTCTGCGTATGTCCGTGATTTCGGTATGAATAAAAACTAGCACATACGTACCAGAATCACTAACGTGTGAAGCGGCCTAAAGCAGCAGGACAGCATTGAAGCACTATTACTTTTAAGTTTTAATGTTAAAGGTAGACTTAAATCCATGTAATTAAACCTATAAGCTATTATATTGAACTGGAGGAAGGCAAAAACCAAATGGGGCAGACACTGATAGCTCTATATTAGGGGAAAATTGCTTTCCTGACTCTGGATCTATATCTGGTGAATAAGGTAGGTGGTCAACCAGCTGGAAGCCCGGCTCTGCCAGTTTTGCTGTGGTTGCTTGCGCAGTGTGAGTGGAGGCATAGTCTTGCAGGAACAAGATTCCTTTGGACATCTTGCTGTGTTTTTGGCCTTCAGAGGTGCCTTCAATTGGTCTAAAAGTTCAGTGTATTACCTTGCATTGATGGCGGAACCCTTTTAAAGGTAGTCCACTAGCAGCACACACTCCTTATCCCAGAACACAGACACCATCACCTTAGTGGCTGATTTGTACACCCTGAGCATCTTTGGCTGAGGATAACCACTGTGCTTCTACTCTTTTGACTGCTCCTTGTTTCCAGGGTCATACAAATAAATCTACGTCTCATGCATACTCACCAGTTGATCCAGGAAGTTCTTATCAGTCCGGTAACACTTACAAATGGACCGGGAAGTTTTCACTCGCATGCTTCTCAGATCTGTTGTCAAACATTTGGGGACCCACTTTGCAGATCGCTTCCTCATGTATAAATATTCATGGTAATGACACAAACTCATTGATGGGACATCCCCATGATGTCTGCTATTGCTTAACCCGGAAATCGTGAATTCTCCATTATGAGGCTGTGCACAGCATTGACGATTCCCGGAGCAACAACCACTCTCGGTCGTCCAGGACGTTCCTCATCATTGGTGCTGAAGTGGCTCGTTTTAAATTTGGCAACCCAGTTCTTAACTGCGGAACATGAAAGGCATTGATCCCCCAATGTCTGCGACATATCACCATGAATATCATAAGCGGACTTTCCTTGCAGAAACAAAAATGTTATCACTACTATGTTCATTTGCTGTGAATATTGCATTAGACTCCACCATTTTGTTTCTCACATTCGTAGAACACTGTTGCCATAAGCAACAAACACAAAATTTTGAAAACATATATTAGACATATAAGGCTTTCATGTGATGTAACATTCGTAACCATAGAAACAAAAAAGATCACAAAGCCAAATACTTATCAGCAGCCCCTTATAATGTCGCCTCATATATTTGTAAATTGTAATAAGAAGGCCACATGCGCATTCTACAGTTGTTGTTGCTTTTTTGTCGCTTTTTTTGGTACAGTTTTGTTGTCAGGCACGTTGCATTTTTTTTTGTCTGACATCTATTTGTCACAAACGCCTAACAAAAAAATGCAGCATGTTCATTCTTTTTGCTTTTTTGTCGCAGTTTTGTCACACTTTCTATACTGGCAAACACATGAAGTCAGAATTGACAAAAATGGGACAAAAAAGCATCAAAAAAGCAACAAAAATGTACCATCACTACAAGCGGGTTTTTTACATTTTCAGTCTCTCTTTGACAAGGTGCAGTTTTGGTTGCAGTTTGTTTGCATAAAAAACTGCAGCGTGCACATTTAGCCTTAAGCTATGTTCACACATAGCTTTTTTAGTGCATTTTTTAGCTGCAGATTTAGCTTGGTTTTATTCAAATCCATGCTAATAAAATGCTGCTTTTTACAGTCCCAGCAAAGTCTATGAGATTTCTGAAATCTCATACACACACAAAAAGCTGTAGATTTTTTCCTGATTGTTTTGCCAAATACCTGCGTATTTGGTAAGGTTTTAAAGAATAAGTCAATTCTTTGCAGCGATTTTACAACATTTTTTCATTATTACAACCCATTTTGCAGAAAAAACCGCACCAAATACGCACCAAAATCACAGATGACTCACAGGAGATTTCCTACCACAAGATCGGGTTTTGGTCACGAAAAAACGGACCAAAAAAGCCCTGTGTGAACATAGTCTTAAGCGGGCTTTACACGCAACAACATCGCTAACGAGATGTCATTGGGGGTCACGGAATTCGTTATGCACATCCGGCCTTGTTAGCGGCGGCGTTGCATGTGACACCGCAGGAACGACCGCTAACGATCAAAAATACTCACCATATCATTGATCATTGTCCAGTCGTTTCTATCCCGACTATCGTTGCTGTTGCAGGTACGATGTTGTTCGTCGTTCCTGCGGCAGCACACATCGCTACGTGTTACACTGCAGGAACGAGGAACAACCTCGTACCTGTGGCCGCACGCAATCAGGAAGGAAGGAGGTGGGCGGGATGTTCATCCCGCTCATTTCCGCCCCTCTGCTTCTATTGGGCGGCAGCTTAGTGACGCCACTGTGACGCCGAACAAACCACCCCCTTAGAAAGGAGGCAGTTCACCGGTCACAGACGACGTCGCTAGGCAGGTAAGTATAGTGTGATGGGTGTCAGCAATGTTGTGCGCCACGGGCAGCAATTTGCCCATGACGCACAACCGACGGGGACTGGTATTCTTGCTAGCGATATGGATAGCGATATCGCTGCGCGTAATGTACCCCTTAGACTTTATTTTTCCAAACTGCATAACCACAAGTTTGAAAACCTAACTTGGTATTGCAGTCAATTAATTTAATAACCTTGACTGTTCTTTTCTGCTCATCCTCTAGTTCAGCTATATCCTTCTTTTTAACCTGCATATTAACCCTTTACCTGCATGTTAATAGTGTTTGAGGACATGACAGACTCCCTTCAACAAAAAGTCAAAATTGAGAGTCAGAATAGCCTTTGCAAATCCAATCATCCCACTGGAATGTAGGTTATCTGTATTTAGTCAATGTGTTTTCTATGATTATCACATTTATGTACATGCACACTGGTGCTGTGCCAGTATGAAGGTGCAGCCGGTCGGTATAACTTCTGCAGCGTCCACCAGATGCTACATGTTTGATACTTCCTGTTTGATAATTTTAATCTTCATACAAACTTTCTCAGTGATGTGGGAATTAACTTTGTGCAGTCAAAAGTTTCTTATAGAAATAACCTTGCTTGCTGCCATGATGCCTTTATAGCGATACATACAAACCGTACAGTTCGTTTAGTATGGCATCATTCAACATGTGATAGACTCTGTGTATGGAGGTATTCTTCTAGGGAAAACATCCTTTTTTCCATATACAGCCCAGTGGAGCATGCAGTCATTTTTCTTTCTAAAGGGCGCTTTACACGCTACAATATATCTTACGATGTGTCGGCGGGGTCACGTCGTAAGTGACGCACATCCGGCATTGTAAGGTACATTGTAATGTGTAACAGCTACGTGCGATTGCGATTGAACGGTAAAACGTTCTTGCATGCACGTCGTCTAATTCCTAAAAATTGAACGTCAGGTTGTTCATCGTACCCGGGGTAGCACACATCGCAGCGTGTGACATCCCGGGAACGATGAACAGATCTTACCTACGTCCTGCGGCTCCCGCCGGCAATGCTGAAGGAAGAAGGTGGGCGGGATGTTTACATTCCGCTCATCTCCGCCCCTCCGCTTCTTTTGGCCGGCTGCCGCGTGACATCGATGTGACGCCGAACGTCCCTCCCACTCCAAGAAGTGGATGTTCGCCGCCCACATCGAGGTCGTATGGACGGGTAAGTATGCGTGACAGGGGGTTATTCGTTTGTGCGACACGTTCAACAAATTGAAAGTGCCGCACATACGATGGGGGCGGGTCACATCGCATACAATATCGATATATATATATACGATACGGTATGCTGGATCGTATGTTGTACAGCAGTCTTAAAACTAGAGTTGTCCTGATTACATTGTTCTACAGCTAAATTGGTTCAGAGACAAAAACAGTTGGACTGACATTATTTTATGGTGCTGAAAACAAATATGATGCTTAAATTTGCAGATTGGCTCTACTTTTGATGATCCAGAGTAGGTTGTAATTACTTATAATGCCTTTAATGCATCTATTTTGTCTATTGAACTTCAGTATTTTATCATTTTAGGATGACCAATTAACCCTAGAATGCATACCTAGGGCCTCACAGGCCTGCTAGGTTACTTGTTTTCTATGATAGATTTCTATGGTTACGTGTTGTGGGGTTAACAAATGCCAACTCAGCTCCAATGATTTAATTCTAAATACAGTTGCATCATCGACTTTTATAAATGTTTTCTTGTACGATTTGTTAGCATTGTTTCTTAGCATTTTTTCAATATTCTTCAAGATGTGCCTCATCTTTTGTCACATATGCGGAGAAGTCACTTTTGTGTCACAAAGGTGACGCTTGACTACCATGATAAGGTAAGCCTACAACCTGTGCATCATATCTTACCCAGTATTTGCATGGCAAGAGGTAATCTTTTCAAATCCCAACGAGAGCCATCAATTCACACTACCAATTGCTATTGCTTCATGGTGTTTCCTATTAGGAAATGAGACTCAAGGGAGAGGATGTGGACTTTGTAGTATCCAAATTTTTTTTATCTGCAATGTATCCAGTACCACAAACACAGAAGAACTGCTGGTTCCCAAAGCTCCAGAAACATTTCCAGTCGAGCTGAGAAAGCAGAGGACACTTGGTGTCATGATGCTATTTCTTCCGTACACGGTCTTACAGCAACCACACTCCTTATGCTCTTCCAGATGACAGACAGGGCGGCGTCACACACTACGATATATCGGGCGATATGTCGTCGGGGTCACGGATTCCGTGACGCACATCCGGCATCATTAGAGATATCGTAGCGTGTGACAGCTACGAACGACTGTGAACGAGCAAAAATACTCACCTTATCGTTGCTCGTTGACACGTCGTTCATTTTCATAAAGTCGTTCCTCCTTCTGTGTGCCGGTTGCTCATAGTTCCCGAGGCAGCACACATCGCAACGTGTGACACCCCAGGAATGGCGAACACAGCTTACCTGCGTCCCACCGGCAATGCAGAAGGAAAGAGGTGGGCGGGATGTTACGTCCCGCTCATCTCCCCCCCTCCGCTTCTATTGGGCTGCCGCTGTGTGACGTTGCTGTGACACCGAACATCACTCCCCCTTCAGGAAGAGGATGTTCATCACCCACAGCGAGGTCTTCAGGAGGCAAGTACGTGTGACGGTGGTTTAACGACTTTATGTGCCACGGGCAGCAAATCGCCCGTGACGCACAAACGACGGGGGCGGGTGCGATCGCTCATGCGATCGCACGATATACCATCCCGTGTAACGCCGCTCATTGTCCTTAGGATAGTTCCTCAATCTAGACGAAGGATATCATGACTATAGCAAGTGTATCTAGCTCTAATCTCTATCGTCCATTCATGGCAACAAGACTTGGCTGCCGCAACAAATTGTCGCCCTTCCACATCACAGCATAAAATCACTAACTAAGCATGTGGCTCACTCTTCCACCTCTCCTGGGATCAGCCCCCTGGTTTTGGAGAGAGGATCATGTAGTGGCCCGGTCCAGATTGTCTCTGTTTCTTTAAGTACATTCACTTATATGTAATATTATGCGATATGTTATAAGTAAAGCATTTTTCATTTGTTGTGTTCTAGCAACAACTACTGGTGAAAACTGTAAGAATCTGAAGTGTTCATTGGGTGTTATCCTATTGACTAGTTCTTGGTCACATGGCTCAATAAGTGGGGCGATTCTCCAGCCTCTGTCTTAAAAGAACTGGAATGAGCTGGTTCTGGTTGACTCTCCTCTGAGGGATGACATTATGTGGAGAATCTCTTCACAACAAGACTCCTACTAGGCCTGAGGCCTAGAATTTCATCATTTCCTGATTTTTACAGCCAATATGCTGAAGGCTTCCTATCCTGAATTCTCACTGGCCAGATATACATTGTGCATCTCTTCAGACAGTAGGGCATACTAAGTATATACCAGACCCTACTGCATGTAGACTGGGGAAGTTTGAGGGTCTCCCGCCCCACTGCAATATTAGTGGCTTGGATGCCATTGTCCACGCACCAGCCGTCCGGTCCCCATAGCGCGCTGGGCAACTGTCTTCATTTGCTTACAAGTACTGCACGTGTCTGAACTAGCAGTGAAATTAACCCCAGGACTCCAGGTCTGTACAATCTTATCATATCTACCCTCTAAACTCAAGAGACTCTGAACCTAAAGCATACCAGTATTAATTCTGAAACGAATCGTGCTCTTAAAGCTCCAGTACCCTAATTGCACTTCAGCATTCAACTCCAAGCTGTATTTGCCGTGGCCTACCCACGAGAGACTGTGAAACATATATTCCGTATTGATTTGCTTTGTTCCTGCTGTATTAAAGCAACTGTTATCCCCAAGACCGTGTCTTTGGACTGTCCATCAGCTGTGGATACTGTGTGGGGGTGGATAGCAGGGAACATCTGGGCCCTTACAAAGGTCGAATTTGGCGTCACGAACAGGATCATTCCTCTGTGCCTATCTTCTCTTACTGCATGAGCATTGCTCATTAACCTCTATCTTGCTAGTGAATACTGCCAAAGACTGTTTCCTGTTTCATGCTGGGGTTAACAGCACCTGCACCAGCTCTTCTACTCTGCTGCCTTTCAAGTTACTCAAATAAGTGCAAATCCTCATTCACAGCAGTGCTATATTCAAGAGGGGGAGCCTTCCATCTCAGAGACTGTGTTGGTGCATAACAGTGCATCCCTTAAAGCTACAGTGTCATCACTATTCTTAAAAAGACAGTACTTGCATTATCACCAAAATGTCTGAACCTCTTCATAATGGCCAGGCCGAGTCTGTTAACTCTGTATCATCATCCTCATCAGCTAGTGCTCCAGTGGAACGGGCTAATGCCACCAACCCAGTTCCAACCCCTGTCATGGCTACCAGCATGCCATTCTTCATTGGAACCTCTAGTCTCCCAAGCTACAGAGGAGATCCTCATACACTTGCTGGGTTCAAAGAAAAGATGATGCATACTCTTGAGCTTTTCTCATTTTCTCCCCATCAGCAGGTACAACTTCTCCTGGGACAGCTTGATGGACCAGCTGCTGAGGAATTCCATTCCTGGCCATCTACTGAGAAAACCAATGTAGAACAGATCCTTACCCGCCTGAGAAAAGAATTTGAACGCCAATCACCCACCGAGGTTCGTCTCAAATTTTACAACAGACGTCATGGACCAGGTGAGACTCTTAGGGACTACGCACTAGCCCTTCAGTCTGCATACAGGGCCTTACAGCAAATAGACACTATAGATCCTGCTGCTGCAGAAAACATAATCACCGACAGATTCATAAAAGGTGTGGACTCCAGGCTAGTACAAAGTCAACTCCACATGCTAGCAGCACAAAATCGAAACATGACTTTCTTAGACTTTAAAGCTCTAGCCCTGCGAGTAGTGGGTACTGACTCACCTTGTACCAGCTATGCTCTTGCGCCTCGTTCCTCAGACCTTGCTGCTGGAACTTCTACTGTATCTCCTCTTTCACCTGTTTTCCCTATACAGGCCACACAGTCTGTGCAAGCCCCTACTCTCATTCATGCACCTCCTACCACGGATGCACTTGTCCAAGTCCTTGAATCCGTATGCCAAGCCTTGAAGGAGCTAAAAGGCCAAGCCCCTGCATCATGTGAATCATCTGTAAATTGGACATTGTTCCAAGAGCCACATTCTAGTAGGTCAAGTCCTGATAGGCCCCCTCCTGGAAGGCCTCCATCTGGTGATTGTGTGTACTGTACTTATTGTGAGCGTCTTGGACACTAGAAGTATCAATGTTATAAGTTAAACGGGACACCCCCGAGGCCAAGGGCCATCCCTCGGGAGGTGAATACAAGGGCCCAAAGGGACAATCACAATGGATTTTCCAGTTCATCTCCAAATGCCCGTATATAACCATATGGATCGATGGTGTACCTCTAGAAGCTTTAGTGGACACTGGTTCACAAGTCACTACAATTGAGCGACGAGCCTTTGAAAAGAATTGGGACTTTGATCTCCTGAATCCAGTGGGTAAAGAAAAGTTAGACTTAATTGCAAGTAATGGTCAACCTATTTCCCAGCTAGGCTACTGGGAACCCACAATCCAAATTGGTGATCGCAAGTTACCAGGTCAAGGTGTAATTTTTACTGAGGTTGAGGGAGATACAACAGCAGTAGTGTTAGGCATGAATGTCATTCGCCATGTGTTTACTGAATTGCTCGCTGCCTTGCATGCTTCTCTCCCTTCTGCTTCTTCCCCTTACAGGCAAGCTGTTCAGTGGACTATCAAAGTGCTCTGTGCCCAACAGAAGTTTGCCAACAGTAAAGGTGAGATCTGTCGTGTTCGAATCACCGACGCACGACCAGTTACCCTGTCAGCCAACAGCGAGACTCTAGTCTGGTGTCGAGCTCAACCAGGAATTGACAATGAGGACTATGTAGCTCTTCTTGACTCCAGCCAGATTGAAGGACAGCCCCTGGTAAAAGCTGCCAGAAGTATTGTCACCGTCTCAAACGGTAGCGTACCAGTACGGCTAGTCAACCTAAGTGATATTCCCATCGAGCTATACAAGTTTAATTCAGTTGCTCAACTGTATAGTCTTGATCCAGAAGACATCATAGATGAAGAGACACTTGCTCATCAAAAGTCATTAAAAGCCACTCCCAAAGGCTCTAATACACCCACTACCTTCTGGTGGAATGAACTTAATGTTGGAGATGCTAACACTCCTATCGAATACATCAATGGTGTAACTAAACTTGCTAAGCGACACAGCCAAGCTTTCAGCAAACACCCCCTTGACTTCGGCAAGACTACTCTGATCCAGCACAAGATCAACACAGGTGATCATCCCCCTATCAAAGAAAGACACCGTCCAGTATCTCCTGCTAACTATCAACAAGTAAAGAAGCTGTTAAAAGAGATGAAAGATTCTGAAGTCATCCGAGAAAGTCAAAACCCATGGGCTGCACCCATCGTCCTAGTGAAGAAAAAGGATGGTAACATCAGATTTTGTGTCGACTACCGAGAGTTGAATAATGTTACACACAAAGATGCCTATCCTCTTCCACGGATTGAAGAATCCATCACCGCTCTTGGCTCAGCTGTATACTTCTCCACTCTTGATTTAACCAGTGGTTACTGGCAAGTACCCATGGCTCCTGAGGATAGAGAGAAGACAGCGTTCACCACCCCAACGGGACTTTTTGAGCTTAATGGTATGCCGTTTGGGTTATGCAATGCCCCTGCTACATTTCAGCGACTCATGGAAAGATGTCTTGGTCACCTCAACTTCCAGAGCGTTCTGTTATATCTTGATGATGTTGTCGTATACTCTCGCACTTATGAAGACCACCTATGCCACCTTGCAAAAGTATTCCAGGTACTTATTGAACATTGCCTGAAACTAAAACAGTCAAAGTGTCATCTGCTCAAGCCGAAAGTGAACTACCTGGGTCATGTTGTAAGTGCCGAAGGTATCCAGCCTGACCCTGAAAAGATCTCAGCTGTAAACAACTGGAACACCCCAAGAACCGTTAAAGAAATTAGAAGTTTCCTAGGTTTTGCGGGCTACTACCGCCACTTCATACTTCATTTTGCGCAAATAGCAGAACCCCTTACAGAGCTCCTACGAGGTTGCCCTAGAGAAAACTACGACAGAAGACTTCCCATTAATTGGTCTGAGCGACAAGAAACTGCCTTTCAGATGTTGAAAAGTCTATTGACTTCACCTCCAATTCTGGCGTACCCTGACTATCATCATCCTTTCTGTGTCTACACGGATGCCAGCCACCAAGGCCTTGGAGTGGTACTATCACAAGTCCTGGGTGATAAAGAGAGAGTCATTGCATATGCCACCCGAAGCTTGAGAGGTGCAGAGAAAAATGATAGCAATTACAGTTCGTTCAAGTTAGAGCTTCTAACTCTTGTCTGGGCAGTCACAGAGAAGTTCAAAGATTACCTCGCTGCTACACCCTTCACAGTTTACACAGACAATAATCCTCTCGCTCATCTCGATACTGCACAGCTAGGTGCTCTTGAACAGAGATGGGCTTCAAGATTAGCGAATTTCTGCTTTGATATTAAGTATCGCAGTGGCAAGATCAACATCAATGCTGATATGTTATCTCGTTTGCCCGAAGGAGAAGAGTCTCCTGATGAAGATCTGTGGGAAGATGTTGAGATACCTCCTTTCTATCAAAGGTTTGCTACACAAAATGCTGTTGCTGCTACACAAACTGATGATGTTTCTCCACAGAAACCTGACCTATTCCAAGATCCATCGAGATGGAAAACTCTTCAAAATGAGTCTCGTGTCCTAGGTGAGATCTATGATTATCTGACTACTGGGAGAATACCTTTCAGACGACGCAGAAGATGTCCTGATGTTGAGCTTAATCGTCTCTGGAGACAGCGCAAAAGACTCTTCATTCAAAAGGGCTTGATCCTGCGCAATACCTGAGACCCGGTTTCAGGTGAAAGGCTACATCAGATTCTAATCCCACAGCGAGATGCCAGAATTGTTCTTGATGCCTACCACGACCAGTCTGGGCACTTTGTCGTGCACAAAACTGAAGCCACCATACGCCAACACTTCTATTGGATTGGGATGTGGTCAGACATAGAAAATTGGTGTAGTTAATGTCCAGCTTGCAACCTCACCAAAGTCGGTAAGAAAGATGCCAGAGCTCCTCTTCATCCAATCCATTCTCAGAAACCAAACGAGCTAGTCGCTCTTGATCATGTGAAGCTAGCACCAACTCGTTCAGGCTACACGTATGCCTTAACCATGGTGGATCACTATACTAAGTGGGTTGCTGTTGTGCCAGTAAAAGACCTTACAGCTTGGACTACAGCTATCACCTTCTACCATGAATATGTGAGACATTACGGTTGCCCTGAAGCAGTCCTCACAGATCGTGGATCTGCCTTTGAGTCACAATTATTTCAAGAAGTCTGCCAATTCCATGAGTGCAAAAAGCTGAGAACAACCGCCTATATCCCCAAGGGAATGGCCTCTGTGAGAAAGTCAACCAGACCTTCATCAATATGCTGCAAACAGCATCTGTTACCAAACAAGCTGAATGGCCTGAATTGCTTGACGAGTTAGTGGAAATCTACAACAAAACTGTCCACTGTTCTACAGGCTACTCGCCATATTATCTGATGTTTGGAAGACAAGGTCAGCTCCCAAAAGATCGTTCTCTTGGAATCCAAGTCCCTGACGTGATCAATCCCCTGCCAAAAACTGATTGGGTCTCAGAGCATCAGCGAAGAATACACGAAGCCCAACAGATTGTTGATTACTGCATGGGTGAAGCTCACCGTCAACAAGAAGAGAGCTACAATCAAAGAGCTAATGCTTCCCCACTTCAAGTTGGAGACAAGGTATGGCTAAAGAAGTACCACTGTACAGGAAAACTCGACTCACTCTGGGAAACAGAGCCATACACAGTCACAGCTATTCCATATCCTGAGTCAGATGTCTATGAAGTGAATAAACCCGGAATGGTCCCACAGAGAGTGCACAGGAACCGCATGAAGCTATGCACTAAAGAGGATCTACTGGTGATGTCATCATCTCCTCCACAAGTCTTGCCGGTCTACACACCAATTCCTGCAATGGAAACACCAGCCAGACAACCTACTGTGGAAGAGTCCCTCTACAACACTCAATTTATCCGTCCATGCTATCAATATGTCCCCGTCTCAGTTCCTGCTCCAGTTGCTGCTCCTCTGCCAACTTCACCTGAGCCAGCAAACAATATCTTTCCTGCTCAAGAGGAAGTTCAAGTGTTGAGGCGTTCAGAGTGAAGCACAAAAGGAACACTTCCAGCCCACTACAGAGACTAAAAGGTCCTATCCTTTTCCATGAGTATAAAATCTTGTGTTTATTTATTTAGCTGGATGGTCAGTTTAGTAATGTTTAAGCCTCTGCACCTGGGTAATACCAAGCACTTTGTTTATTATTTGCACAATTTTCTGTATACAGCCATGGACTTATGGACTGGACCACTAAAGTGCCTTTCCAGAGCCTTTCATATAGACGATAGTATATTGCGGAAAGAGACTCTATCTCATATTGGCACTACCACATTCATGTTTTGCATTTGTTCATTGCCTATTGTTCTTCTGTCTGGCTGCATATTCTTGCCTTATTGTTACTGTGGCCTAAATATATATTTCCTTACTTTCTTAGCAGTCCTCCACTCGCACAATCGCCGAGGACGGCTCACCTTCAGAGGGGGAGTATGTAGTGGCCCGGTCCAGATTGTCTCTGTTTCTTTAAGTACATTCACTTATATGTAATATTATGCTATATGTTATAAGTAAAGCATTTTTCATTTGTTGTGTTCTAGCACCATCTACTGGTGAAAACTGTAAGAATCTGAAGTGTTCATTGGGTGTTATCCTATTGGCTAGTTCTTGGTCACATGGCTCAATAGGTGGGGCGATTCTCCAGCCTCTGTCTGGAAAGAACTGGAATGAGCTGGTTCTGGCTGAGTCTCCTCTGAGGGAAGACATTATGTGGAGAATCTCTTCACAACAAGACTCCTACTAGGCCTGAGGCCTAGAAGTTCATCATTTCCTGATTTTTACAGCCAATATGCTGAAGTCTTCCTATCCTGTATTCTCACTGGCCAGATATACATTGTGCATCTCTTCAGACAGTAGGGCATACTGAGTATATACCAGACCCTACTGCATGTAGACTGGGGAAGTTTGAGGGTCTCCCGCCCCACTGCAATATTAGTGGCTTGGATGCCATTGTCCACGCACCAGCCGTCCGGTCCCCGTAGCGCGCTGGGCAACTGTCTTCATTTGCTTACAAGTAGTGTATGTGTCTGAACTAGCAGTGAAATTAACCCCAGGACTCCAGGTCTGTACAATCTTATCATATCTACCCTCTAAACTCAAGAGTCTCTGAACCTAAAGCATACCAGTATTAATTCTGAAACGAATCGTGATCTTAAAGCTCCAGTACCCTAATTGCACTTCAGCATTCAACTCATAGCTGTATTTGCCGTGGCCTACCCACGAGAGACTGTGAAACATATATTCCGTATTGATTTGCTTTGTTCCTGCTGTATTAAAGCAACTGTTATCTCCAAGACCGTGTCTGTGGACTGTCCATCAGCTGTGGATACTGTGTGGGGGTGGATAGCAGGGAACATCTGGGCCCTTACAATCACATTGCACCTTATTACATGTAACTAAAGTATACAAAAGGTTTCAAAAGCCCAGTCAAAATGATGTGCATTAGCATAGCCCCCAGCAGAGAAGAGCAAGATTGCACAGCCCCCAACCACATGCAGGACAATGAATCCTACTTTAGATAACATTTGAGTCTATGGAGGCCAACTAGGATGACATAGTGTTTCAACCCCTTCATCCTTCCAATTGTGAAAGACAAGTGACATTCAACTGACAAGCAAAAAAATCTCTAATAAAACAGAACAAACAATTGACATAACCAACGATTCATGCTGGAAAAAGTTCAATAATGCTTACTGTGACCAGCTCTTCACAAACCTCAACTAAGCCACACCTTATAATGCAAAGTGAACCTGAACGGTCTCGTTAAAGATTTGGATCTGTTATGCTATGACAACATGAAAAAACGGTTGAGGTGCCTCAACTATGACTAACAGTTGTGGCCCCTCTGTGATGACTTAAAAGTATTTGCCCTCTTAGGCACTGTGCGCACTGGAAAATGGAATTTTCTTAAGAAAATTCCGCAGGGTCTGAAAAATTACCGCACCCGCAGTAAAAATTCGCGGCAAACCGCACCCGAAAACTGCATGCGGTTTGCCGCGGTTTTGCCGCGGTATTGTTTGCGGTTTTGCCGCGTGCGGGTTGGTACATGTGCTTTAATGCATTCCATTCAATATAGAACATTGAAAAAAGAAAAAAAAAAGGGTCATTTCCTTCTGAGATAGAGAGTAGATAGATAAATAGACAGATAGAGGAATAGATAGTTAGAGGGATAGATAGAGGGATAGATAGAGTCCCTGTGAACACACGCTGCAGTTCTCCCGAGCGGTAATGTGAGTTCACATTACCAGCCGTGGGAAATGCCCTGTGGTTACCTCTGCTGTCTCGCTGCGAGGCTGCATTCAGCCTGTGTCTGTGTCACTCGCTTCTGGATGCAAGCAGCGCAAGAGGTGGATTACGCCGGAGCTGTGTGTTTCGGGGGGGTTAATAAACGGGTGAAATAGGAGGCTTTTTTGTGTTTTATTTAAAATAAAGATTTTTTTCGGTGTATGTGTTTTTTTACTTTACTTACATCATAGATGCTGCCATGATCAAGCCTGGAGTTAATGGCGGCGATCTGCTGCCATTAACTCGTTATTACCTGGATAGCCACCGCATGACGGCATCTGGCAGAGCCGGGGAAACTCCGGGACTGTCGCATAATGCATGCGACAGTCCCGGGGCAGCTGCGGCAGATATTCTCGGCTGCAGGAGGATGGGGGACATTAACCCTGCCCCCCGCCCTCCCCAGCCTGAGAATACCGGGCCGCCGCTGTGTGCTTACCTTGGCTGGACGGTAAAAATACGGCGGAGCCCACGTGTTTTTTTTCTATATTTCCGTTTGATTTGTATGTGTAGTCTATATGTCTGTGTGTGAGTGTGATGTGTGTGTATTGTATGTCTGTGTCTGTGATGTGTGTGTGTCTGCTCCGCTTCCTCTTCCTGTAATGACATCACTTCCCTGTAGGATTTCACGATTACATTGCAGTCAATGGAGTGAAATGCCGCAGTGACGTGCGGAAAAGAAGTGACATGCAATTGTTTTTGCTGTGGGAATCCCGCAGCAAAACATGCAGCTGTTAAATTCCGCATGGTGCGCACAGCATTTTTTTTCCCATAGATTTTGCTGGTGAATCACTGCAGAGATATTATGAACATTTTCTGCAGTGAAACATGCAGCAAAACCGCAGGAAATCTGCGGGAAAAACTGGTAAGTGCGCACAGGGCCTTAAGGTACTGTCACACTAAGCGACGCTCCAGTGATCCCACCAGCAACCTGACCTGGCAGGGATCGCTGGAACGTCACTACACGGGTTGCTGGTGAGCTGTCAAACAGGCAGATCTCACCAGCAACCAGTGACCAGCCCCCAGCCAGCAGCGACGCGTGGAAGCGATGCTGCGCTTGGTAACTAAGGTAAATATCGGGTAACCAACCCGATATTTACCTTGGTTACCAGCGCACACTGCTTAGCGCTGGCTCCCTGCACTCCTAGCCACAGTACACATCGGGTTAATTACCCGATGTGTAGTCTGGCTATGTGTGCAGGGAGCAGGGAGCCGGCACTCGCCGCGTGAGAGCGGCTGATGCTGGTAACGAAGGTAAATATCGGGTAATCAAGGAAAGGGCTCCTTGGTTACCTGATATTTACATTGGCTACCAGCGTCCGCAGAAGCCGGGTCCCTGCTCACTGCACATTCAGTTGTTGCTCTCTCGCTGTCACACACAGCGATGTGTGCTTCACAGCGGGAGAGCGACAACTAAAAATGGTCCAGGACATTCAGCAACAACCGGCGACCTCACAGCAGGGGCCAGGTTGTTGCTGGATGTCACACACAGCAACATCGCTAGCAACATCGCTGTTACGTCACAAAAGTTGTGCCTCAGCAGCGATGTTGCTAGCGATGTTGCTTAGTGTGACGGTACCTTTATTTTATCTCCAGGGTGGATGCACAACATACTGCTGCTTTCTGTGTGAGTGTAATAGTCATGCAAGAGAATAGCACTACAATAAGCAAAACCACCCTCTCCAAAATTTACTTCAGTTACCTTGACTTTTAACATTCTGCCTACTGATTAGACTGCATTCCAATTTGACTGCAATACATGGACTGGCCACTGGTCTCCTGAACAGAGAATGAGGCTGTAATACTCAGGTTGGGAGAGCTAAGGTTGGTCTGTGCACTGTCTTATACTTTTTTTGACCCAAAAAAAGTGCTAGAGCTTATTTTCAGGTAGGCCTTATTTTTGGGGTGACACGGTTGGGGTAAATTCACCCCCAAAAAAGCAGACCCCCCCTTCTCAGGAGACTCTTACCAGATCCCGGACATCTGCTTGGCTCCCATGTCCTCCTACGATGTTTGGCGGGTACTCCCAGCAGGTATGCTGCACACCATCCTCCCTTGCTTCTGGCCGACACACTCACATACATCAAATCTCGCACACACATACTCATACACACACATGTGACGCCCTGGGCAAGCCAGGGGTCACAGGTCATCACACCACCACACCCTACACCCCAGTTAGGAACATCTAAGTTAACCCAAAAATCCTTGTTGCCTTCCTCCAGGGGCTGGTGTCCACACCATGGGGTGGGCGAGGCGGTTGGCTCTGCCCACCGAGGAGTTCACAGCCCTGGAGGCAGGAAGAACAAGGCAGTTAGCTCAGGGAGAGCTTGAGTGTGGAGCTAAGATAGAGTTTGGAGTTTGAAGAGAGTTGAAGTCTAGCTGAGTGCTAGAGTTGAAAGCGAAAGGAGTAAAAGTGAGAGTAGAAAAGCCTGAAGTTGGTCCGGCTGTGTGCCCGGACAGTGACAGCAAGGTCAGCAGATGGCGGTGACTATCTGGAGGGGTGACTGCTCGGAGGTTGCTGGAAGGACCGCGGACGGGTGGTGGCCCGGCGGTCTGGAGCAGTATACGAAGAACAGTCAGCACCAGGGCAGGGGCCTCTCGGACCCCGGCAAGGCTAGAAGTCGCCAAAATTTGCCAAATCCGTCAGTGAAGGGGACGTCTGTCTCCAAACAACCAAGTCCCGATTGAAGGCAACAGTCCAACCGTGGTAGAGAGACACCGCCACCGCCAGGGCACCAGTTTCTCAGGGCCAGCGCCTGCGGGCAAAGTAGGGTTCCTCCGGCCCATATCCAAGCTGGGGAGCGGGTTACCGGTGGGAACCCATCACAACCATCTTCAACATAGGTGCAGGACAGAGGGACCGTCACCGTCACCTACTGGGGAAAGCAAGTGCAGCCGTCCGTGGGAACCGTCTTTCCAGCCGTGTGTTTTACCGAGAGCTGTGTCATCGTCTCAGGCTGAGTGAGTACCACAGTGCCACGAGGCACAGCGCTGCCCCCGCGTCCCTGCACCCCATCAAGCCCTGCATCTCCCACCTCATCACTGGGCCCCGGGATCACCAACCCCTACCCACGGAGGGGCAACACAACAACTAGCTGCTTCATATCATCATTCCCGGGATCCTCATACAGAGCAGCGGTGGTGCCAACAAATCACCACAACCGTGGGTGGCGTCACGGACAATAAACTATATCCCAAAACCCAATCCCCTTTCACTCACAGGCGAGGAGCGCAGCTAGAGTCCCCGGGATCCGGCCCATCGCTCGAGCCACCGAGCAGCAGCAGGCCGCAGCAGCCGCGGCAGCCGGACCCGAGCAGTAGGGAGAGCGCGGCGTCCCCTCCTCCGCCCGCGACAACTTGGTGTCACGAACAGGATCTTACCGCTCTGCCGTTGGGTAGAGGTGCGCCTTGTGACCGCCGGAAGTATCCGGCTGAAAAATTTCAGAAGTCGCCATCTTTGGCACGAAAAGTTCCCGCTCGAGCGTCTTCTCGAGTAGCAGAGGCGCGAAGGCCAAAACCCCGCCCCAAGAGAGGAGGGGCCGAAAAGAAGCTAAGGGGGACGCGATGGCGGCTGGCTGCATGTGAACGCAGCTATAAAAGCAGAGACGCCAGGACTCTGCAGCAATACTGGGTTCCTGGAAGGCACGATTGCCAAGATGTACAACCCAACTCCCAACGAGGAAGCCCCCGCGCCCGGCACGGCGACGTGGTTGAGGGACCGGACCGTCCCGCTGAGTAACCATCTGCAGGCCCATATGCAACTCCTCCTGGAGGAGTGGGAGACCGACATGGCGGACGTGGTGGCTGCTATGTGGAGACGCGAGGTAAAAGAGGATTTGGAGGAGCGGGTAAGCGACCCACGCCCCTCTATTCCTGAGGGATCGGCCATTGAAGCTGAGGGGCCCGGCCGACTTCCGCTCACCCTGCCTCTCTCCCCGCTACCCGTGATAGCTGCTGCCGCTCCGCCATTAGGCTACCTGCCCAACCGGTAGCGATACCCTGCCCAGCCGCTCCGGCGGACCAGCCGGCTGCAGACGTCCGGGACGTCCCTGAAGTACACCAGGGGGAACCGCTAAAACCGCGGCCCCTTAACAGCATGGTGCCAGAAGTCCCAGTAGAGACTGTGCCAGACTCTGAGCCCGGGACCGTGGCCTGGATGAGGGCCCGGGTGATTCAGTTCCACCAGCGTCAGCAGGAACAAATCCTCCAGATGATGGAGCAGTGGACCAGCGAGGTGGAGATGCTGACTACGACTGCCCCGAGGTATGGAGGGGGAATGGATGTAGCAGAGTCGACTGGTGACCCACGTCCCTATGTCCTACCTGGACCGGCCGCTGCAGCTGAGGGGCCCGGCCTAGTCTCGGCCTATGCATCACCCTTGCTGCTACATATGGGGCGCCTCAGTGTAAGCTCACCTAATTTGCTGCTCCATGCCACCGCAGAAGGGGCTGAAGTGTTGGATGCTGGAGACCAGGAGGCTGCGGCAGCTGGCGGCAACTCGCCCGACGCAGAAACAAGAGAGGACGACTCCTGCCCCAGCCCCGGGCCCGCTGTTGAGTTTGAAGAGGCAGGTGAGCATTCCCGCTATGTAGGAGCCCCAGTGGTTTTCCATACCCCGCGTATCGGTGGAAATGGGTACCGGGTGCCCCTGTCACAGCAGGCATCTCAGTGCATGTTTGATATGCTGGTGGAGGGTGATGGATCCGCTCTAGCTGAATACCAGGAGTAGGGCAGCGGATGCCCGCTGCAGCAGTCCCCGTTGGGACCAAAGTGTTTACAAGTTTG
Source organism: Anomaloglossus baeobatrachus (assembly GCF_048569485.1). Classification (NCBI taxonomy): domain Eukaryota; kingdom Metazoa; phylum Chordata; class Amphibia; order Anura; family Aromobatidae; genus Anomaloglossus; species Anomaloglossus baeobatrachus. The sequence goes on from NC_134358.1 coordinate 57,673,016, forward strand.
AAAGTTGAGAAATGATAAGCAATGATGATTACCGAAGCTTCACCAGATTGTCTACAGTGATTTGCAACCGGCCGTTGCCGGCACCGTTGTCCCCGTGGGGACCGTTTAAAAAGTGTTGCATAAGGGACTCCTTATGGACAAGCCCGTGAACTTGCAGGGCAACCACAGACGCTAGTGGCTTGTAAATAAGTTGTTTACCGTTACCGTTTTCCGCATTGCCGCCTCCGAAAAGGCAGGTTGGAGGGAGGGCCCGCAGTAGAGCCGGCTGGGGCCCAGCCACCACAGGGACCGGTGGCTACCCTCTGGAGGGGAAGGACAGATCCCGCTCGGGTGACTTGTGCTGGACTTGGGTCAAGGGGTGCTGCCTGGGCTTTAGGGGCAGCATCAGGGCCAGGTTGCTTGGGTGGGAGAGAGCGAAAACCGTAACCGTGAACCGTTTGCAACGTTTAAGAAAAGTGCCTCCCGTTATGGGAAGATGTAATAAAATGTAAATATGTTACCGCTTTACACTTTTATATATTTTCAGAAAATAAAACCGGTGTTGGACGGGCAGCCCGCGGACGGTCTGCATTTTGCTAAGGGGGAATGTGACGCCCTGGGCAAGCCAGGGGTCACAGGTCATCACACCACCACACCCTACACCCCAGTTAGGAACATCTAAGCTAACACAAAAATCCTTGTTGCCTTCCTCCAGGGGCTGGTGTCCACACCAGGGGGTGGGCCAGGCGGTTGGCTCCGCCCACCGAGGAGTTCACAGCCCTGGAGGCAGGAAGAACAAGGCAGTTAGCTCAGGGAGAGCTTGAGTGTGGAGCTAAGATAGAGTTTGGAGTTTGAAGAGAGTTGAAGTCTAGCTGAGTGCTAGAGTTGAAAGCGAAAGGAGTAAAAGTGAGAGTAGAAAAGCCTGAAGTTGGTCCGGCTGTGTGCCCGGACAGTGACAGCAAGGTCAGCAGACGGCGGTGACTGTCTGGAGGGGTGACTGCTCAGAGGTTGCTGGAAGGACCGCGGACGGGTGGTGGCCCAGCGGTCTGGAGCAGTATACGAAGAACAGTCAGCACCAGGGCAGGGGCCTCTCGGACCCCGGCAAGGCTAGGAGTCGCCATAATTTGCCAAATCCGTCAGTGAAGGGGACATCTGTCTCCAAACAACCAAGTCCCGATTGAAGGCAACAGTCCAACCGTGGTAGAGAGACACCGCCACCGCCAGGGCACCAGTTTCTCAGGGCCAGCGCCTGCGGGCAAAGTAGGGTTCCTCCGGCCCATATCCAAGCCGGGGAGCGGGTTACCGGTGGGAACCCATCACAACCATCTTCAACATAGGTGCAGGACAGAGGGACCGTCACCGTCACCTACTGGGGAAAGCAAGTGCAGCCGTCCGTGGGAACCGTCTTTCCAGCCGTGTGTTTTACCGAGAACTGTGTCATCGTCTCAGGCTGAGTGAGTACCACAGTGCCACGAGGCACAGCGCTGCCCCCGCGTCCCTGCACCCCATCAAGCCCTGCATCTCCCACCTCATCACTGGGCCCCGGGATCACCAACCCCTACCCACGGAGGGGCAACACAACAACTAGCTGCTTCATATCATCGTTCCCGGGATCCTCATACAGAGCAGCGGTGGTGCCAACAAATCACCACAACCGTGGGTGGCGTCACGGACAATAAACTATATCCCAAAACCCAATCCCCTTTCACTCACGGGCGAGGAGCGCCGCTAGAGTCCCCGGGATCCGGCCCATCGCTCGAGCCACCAAGCAGCAGCAGGCCGCAGCAGCCGCGGCAGCCGGACCCGAGCAGTAGGGAGAGTGCGGCGTCCCCTCCTCCGCCCGCGACACACACATCAGGTCACACACACACAAACTCATGACAGCTGGTGATACTGATTGCTTATGGCCAGCAGGGAAAGATCAGACGCAGTGCAGCAGACCACAAGGACCTGCAATGGAACGCATTGAGGACTTAATGAGGGAATGTGTCACGTCGTTCCACCGCAGGTCTTTTATGCATTCCACTGGACTGCATCTTAGGTTTCTCTGCTGGCTAGAAACAATCGGTATCACCGGATGTGGTGAGTATGTGTGTGCGATCTGATTTGTGATTGGTGTTTGATCTAATGTGTGATTGTGTGTTTGATCTGATATGTGTGCGATCTGAGTGTGCACAATCTGATGTGTGTGGGTGTGCAATATGAGTGTGCGCAATCTGATGTGTGTGGGTTTGCAATCTGACTGTGTGCACAACCTGATGTTTGTGGGTGTGTGATCTGATGTGTGTGGATGCGCTATCTGATATGTGTGGGCCTGCGTTCCACTGCAGGTCCACCCGTTCGACATCTGGGGAGTATGATTGCGGGGTCTTCCCTCTTCTTTCTTCTCTTTTTTTGGGGGGTGTCCGCTTTCTATAATGAAGTGTCCTGCAGTATTCTTTAACTTTTTTTTTAGCTGCATGGACACTTCATTATTGTATCGCGACCAGGGCTTATTTTCGGGGGGAGGGCTCATAATTATGCCTTACATAGAAAATGCTGAAAATTCCTTCTAGGGCTTATTTTTGGGGTAGGACTTATATTTAAGCCTTCCACCCAAAATGCTGAAAATTCCCGCTAGGTCTTATTTTTGAGGGATGGCTTATTTTTAGAAAAACAGGGTATTTGCTGTTGTCTAAATTATAGCATGTAAAGGACTGAAAGTAAAAAAAATCATTTTCAGACTTCTTGAGATTAGTAATTCATCAGACAGACAAAAGGGAGCACTTGATGAGTGAGGGGCCCATATATTGTTCTTGTATGGGGATCCCTCTGTCCGTGTCCATCACATGTGCATATTTATTGTTTTACGTTACGATTGCAGTGAAATGTTACGTTCCTGTATATTTCATTTTCACCATTTTTACATTTTCACATTGACAGCGCTCATTTAATGTGATCTATAAACTTGCTATTTCATTTTCAGTTCACGTATTCCTTCCAAAAAGTAAGAACGTCTGTCACTAGTTCCTCCTTGTTTTGTTGCTTAGCAACATGCCATATTTAGTTATTCATTGGGAACCAAGTCATTTTTGCTTGGATAATATATTGAGCTCTGTAGAGAGAGCAGGCTCACTAGATTGATTGTGACCAAAGGAGAACAGAATGAAACCCTTTTCATGCCTTGCTCGGCTATGACTGCCACTAGTATTCAATGATGGAATCAGCACTGTGGAACAAATCAGAGTTCCCTAAGGAAATAATGTGTATCCATCATGTGGTAATGACTAGAAATTGGTACATATGTGTTTCATCATGGCTAATGAAAATTAGCATCGAGTTTACACCTGCCCATAATAGTGATTGCAAACCATCAAGGCAACACAAAAGCATAAAACACGGTAAAAACGGGCCATAAACAATCCTAATTCCCAGTGATGTAGGAGACGTAAAACTTATAAAGACATTTTTTTTAAAGGGCCTGTCACCAGGTCTCAAGAGGTCAGCCTTTGTTCTTGTTTTATTTGTGTTTATGCCCGTAGTACTCTTTTTTTCTTCTAAATCTGACACAGTTTCAGGGATATAGACCTTATTATTAAGTGTTAATTTTAGAGGTCTCAATCAAGTGGGTGGTGCTCAAAGCCTTAACTCCGCCTCTCAGATAATCCTCTCACGCCCCTTTGTAAAGATCGTAAGAAGTTGTACTACATAAAAAGGTCCATATCTCTTAGGCCAGTTTCAGACGTCTGTGTTTAATCAGGTACAAGCCACACGCATGGTTATGGTCATATGGGTGTCATACATATGTGACGTGTATGTCACATGTGTGACATCTGTGTTTCCATACGTGTGACACGTACTGGACAAACATAGGTCTCTGAAATAAAATGATTTTCTATAGTCACCTGTATTCAGTGCTGTTTTCTGCGGCTCTGCTGCCTCCCGCTTCTGACCCCCCGCTAATTATATTCATTGATTATTTACTGCACTGAGAAGCTGGAGGCCGGAGCATCGCGGTGACAGCATTGGGGACAGAACCGCAGAGGACAGCATTGCCGGTGACAGGTGAGTATCCAGCAAGCAAGCAGTGTGTGTGCAGTGACCTCACCTCCAGGAGGTCATCAGAGTTCCCAATGAACTCTGATCACATCCTGATGACACCCCTGCGACACCTATGCTTCAACGGGTGTCAGGACGGTGACTTCACAGGTTAATCAGAGTTCATTGGGAACTAGGATGACCTCCTGGACGTCACTGCTTGCTGAATACTCACCTGTCCTCCTGATACTGTCCTTGGTGATGCTGTGCTCGGCAGTGTTCCTGGCGATGCTCTGGCTTCCAGCTCCTCAATGGAGTGAATATTCAGTGAGTATAATGAGCAGGGGTAAGAAGCGGGAGGCAGCAGAGTCAAAGAAAACAGCGCTGGATACAAGTGAATATAGAATAACTTTTTATTTCAAAGACACGTGTTTTCTCAAGTACGTATCACACATCAGTGTGCGATCCGTGAGACGCCTGTGATGCTGGAGAAAAAATGGACATGTCTCCGTGTGTGTGTGCAGGGCCATGAGGGGTCACACGGTCTTTGTGAAAACACGGCTGTGTGAGTAACAGCATAGAATAACATGCATACATGTGGCATTCGTGTTTAAAACGAATGTCACACGTACCGGAAACATGGACGTCTGAAACCGGCCTTAGACTGTATGCTGAGATTATAAAAACAAAAAAAAAAAACAAAAGGAATATTCAGCTGAGCAGCAGGAAGAAAGTTAGATCAAAAACTGGCAACTTCTGTCTACAGGTTGTATGAGGTATTGTATCTAAGTTCATTCAGTTTATAAAAAGTCTGTGGACCGTTGAGACAACTTTGTTATTTTAGGGACAGCTTTGTTATTCTAGGGGCTCGTGCAAATGACAGTATTTTGAGTCAGAGAGTGATCTGTTAAAACATTGAATGGCATTCAAATCAATGTTATTTAATGAGGAGGAGCATATATCCATTTTTTTTCCACAGGCACAAAGGTCAGAGGAAAAGAGTTGCAGCATGCACAATTTGCCTCTGAGAATCATATCGCACTAGACCACTCAAGTATATAGGTCCGTTAAATAGTCCAGCTGCCCAGACGTGTAGGTTTTAACTCAGATAGTGGCATTTCAAGTTAGGTTCCTGGTATATAGAGATATACCTTGCCGTGGTTACCAGGCTCACATGTATTGGTCAATACATAAGCTAAATATCTCTTTATTTTCAAATATTCCTACAGCAGTAATGTAATACCAGAGTTCCCTTATTCATTGTTAGCATTCTAGAGTGCAGCTGTATGTGTTTTGTAGTTATATTGTGTTTTCATCTAGCACCTATTCACACCTGTTGAATGTCCGGGTCAGTATTTTTTATATAATTGTAGTGCATTTCTTTCTGTTTGAGCACTCTGCCCTGTAACCAGGCTGTTTTTATTTCCCTTTATAGCTGGAGCCTAGCTGCCCAGACATGTAGGTTTTTAATCGAGATAGTGGCATTTCAAGTTAGGTTCCTGGTATATAGAGATTACCTTGCTGTAGTACCAGGCTCACATGCATTTGGTCAATACATAAGCTAAATATCTCTTTTTTTATTTTTTCAAATATTCCTAGAACAGTAATGCAATACCAGAGTTCCCTTACTTATTGTTAGAGTGCAGCTGTATGTGTTTTGTAGTTATACAAGCTAGCACCTGTTCACATCTGTTGGATGTGTCTGTCTTTGTGATATATTTGTCATGAAAAAAATCAGAGCGCACACGCATGACATCCGAGTACAGTCCAATTTCCCTGGACTGACAGAATGGAGAAGGTGGAGAAACTTTTTTTAAAATTCTTCTCCACATCTAAGAAAAACAGATCAGACTCACACTCTGATCACAGTCTGATTAGCATAATTGGACTGTTTTTCCTCTGTTGGACAAAATATGGTTGTTTGACTCTCGCCATATAGTGTACAATCCACTAAAACTACAGTATGAAAGGAAGCCTTAAATAGTTGGTGCTTGTTTTTTCTCTGATCTTCTTCAGGATGCAGCACTCACTGTTCCTAGAAATGGAGGTAAGTGAACATCCAGACTAGAGGCGATCTTCGACAATTGGATATGCAATGTCTCATGCATGGCATGAGCTCAGGACTTTTTCCCGTGCCCCCTACAGCAGGAACCATCTGTTTTACAGAGTTGAGCTCATGTTTCGAGTTCTAAGACTAGACCTATCTCCAATCCCAGTCTTTAACCCCTCAGATATCTCTGCATGGAGTAGCAGCAAAATGAGAGGAGTTTCACAATTTCACAAAGTGTGATCACGGGTTGCTATTGCAACTGAAGACCAAACAATGGCGTCCTTGTCTACCATATCCCTCATTCCATTGTAGGCAGGGGCCTGGTAGGCTAACTTGAACTTGAACAGTGATTAGGTAGATGATTCACTGTAAAATACAGCTAATAAAGTGAATTATAAAGTGATCAAAGGATTACAGGTTCGAGTTATTTTGTGAAAACTAGTAAGAAGTGTAAAAAAGTTTTTACATTTTAAAAAAATGTAATAATAAAAGAACCCACAATTATTTTAAATAATATCGATCAGTAGGTATTGGCTATATAATGGGTTGAAACACAAATTTCAGCAATGCCTGTCTTATCAAAGTCCATGCTGTTACTTGCAATAACTGTTTGCCCTATGGATAGCAGCTCACTTTCTATAAACAGTGTATATAGAGAGCTTTGTGTTGGTGGAGACAGTTTTCTCAGTTCTGCTGCATTGTTAAATTTAAAAACAATGATTGTATCAGAACCGCAACACCCTGTAAATTTAGTGATACATCATTGGATTTAAGGCCGCTTTACACGCTACTACGACATCGCTAAAGCGATCTCGTTGGGGTCACGGATTTTGTGACGCACATCTGGCCGCGTTAGGGATGTCGTTGCATGTGACACCTATTAGCGATTTTGAATCGTTGCAAAAATGTTCAAAATCACAAATCGGTGACATGCCCCCCTAAGCTCAATTATCGTTGCTGTTGCAGTAGCAATGTAGTTCTTCGCTCCTGCGGCAGCACAAATCACTACGTGTGACACTGCAGGAACAAGTAACCTCTCCTTACCTCTGTCCTGCCAGCATTGCAGAAGAAAGGAGGTGGGCGGGATGTTCATCCCGCTCATCTCCGCCCCTCCGCTTTGATTGGGCGGCCGCTTAGTGACGACGCTGTGACGCCGAATGAACCGCCCCCTTAGAAAGGAGGCGGTTCGCCGGTCACAGCGACGTCGCTAGGCAGGTAAGTATGTGTGATGGGTCCACGTGATGTTGTGCGCCACGGGCAGCGATATGCCCGTGTCGCACAACCGATGGGGACGGGTACGCACGCTAGCGATATTGGTAATGATATCGCAGCGTGTAAAGCGGCCTTTAGGATCTTTTTGCCTATATGATGGTTCTCTCAGATGAGGTAGCAAACACCTGCTGATAGAGTCAGGAAGAGCTTATTATACGGACATATGCTGTTCTTGTGTTCCGTGGACTGCCCACAGAGAGAATATGCACCCATTATGGCCAATGTGCCAGTATACAAGGTCAACTTTACACATGGATTAACAATCTGTGTGCAAAAGAATGGCAGCAATAACTATTTTGGTCCGATTTGAGGGAGCACCCTAGTGAATGTAAGCAGCAGTCATTTGATGTTTATTTTTACTTTACTCGCTTATATAGCGCCATTAATTTTGCGTTGCTTTACCAATGTCATCATCACTGTCTCCATTAAGGCCCACACTCTGAATTCCCTTTGGAATATACAGAAAGCACCTGGAGCTGCACATGGCAAATTGTGGACATTACTGGCCTGAGTTTTAGTCCAGCTGTCTGAACCTGGCCTTAATAATAGAAAAATGGTTTATTTGTTGAGAATAAAACCAAGATCCAGCAAAAACAACAAATATAGTATGGCTGCATTTGTCATTACTCTTGCTATGAAACAAAACTAGTTCTCATCCTGTACAGTGAATACTGTTAAAAAATAAAATATACAACTTTGGAAAAAAATTGCTGTTTCAGTTAAAGGGGTTTCCTGACCTAAAATGATAAGTCTGCTGTCACTCTATATGATTGTAGAGTCATGAATCCTCCCAACACCCACTGTGCACTGTGAGCATTCACCGGCTCCTGAGCCGAGTACCACAATTGTGTGATATGGATGTTCCTGACCAGAACACGACTACTGGGCACGGCTTCACTCAATACAAGTGTATTAAACATGGCCTCTCCCACTAGTGTGATGTGCCCACTCCATACACTTGTATAGAGTGAGGCTGTGCCCACTAGTTAGGTTCTGGGAACATGCATATCGCAAAATTGTGGTCACATGACCGCCTTTCTCGGCTCAGAAACAGTGGGTGCTCTGGGAGGATTCATAAGTCTGCACGCACATCCAGTGACTGCAGACCTATTTTAGACCGGAAAAAAACATTTAATCTTGATTTAAATAAATAAGTGATCAAAATATTGTATGGGTTTTAAAATGGTGCACCAGTACATTATGGGTGTCAGGTCCGAGCATTCCTACATGAACAGTGCCCTGGAAAGTGGATTGGTCATCGTGGGCCAGTTGAATGGCCACCAAAGTCTCCCGATCTGACCCCCTTAGACTTTTATCTTTGGGGTCATCTGAAGGCAATGGTCTATGCTGTGAAGATACAAGATGTGCAGCATCTGAAACAACGGATACTGGAAGCCTGTGCTAGCATTTCTTCTGCGGTGTTGCTATCAGTGTGTTAAGAGTGGGAGAAGAGAGTTGCATTGACAATTCAACTCAATGGGCAGCACTTTGAACACATTTTATAAGTGGTCATAAAATTGTAAATAATTAATGAACGTATAAAGTTATGTTAAAACCAAGCACACCATTGTTTTTCTTGTGAAATTCTCAATCAGTTTGATGTGTTATATGACCCTCTTCCCATTGGAAAAAATAAAGTTGGATCCAAAATGGCAGACTTCATAATGGCCGCCATGGCCACCACCCATCTTGAAAAGTTTCCCACCCTCCCATATACTAATAAGCAACAAACAGGAAGTTGATATCACCAACCATTCCCATTTTATTTAGGTGTACCCATATAAATGGCCCACCCTGTATATATATATATATATATATATATATATATATATAGTACAGACCACAAGTTTGGACACACCTTCTCATCTCTAAAACAACTGTTAAGAGGAGACTTTGTGCAGCAGGCCTTCATGGTAAAATAGCTGCTGGAAACCACTGCTAAGGACAGGCAACAAGCAGAAGAGACTTGTTTGGGCTAAAGAACACAAGGAATGGACATTAGACCAGTGGAAATCTGTGCTTTGGTCTGATGAGTCCAAATTTGAGATCTTTGGATCCAACCACCATGTCTTTGTAGAAAAGATGGACTCTATCTACATGCTTGGTTCCCACCGTGAAGCATGGAGGAGGAGGTGTGATGGTGTGGGGGTGCTTTGCTGATGACACTGTTGGGGATTTATTCAAAATTGAAGGCATACTGAACCAGCATGGCTCCACGCATCTTGAAGCGGCGTGCTATTCCATCCGGTTTGCATTTAGTTGGACCATCAATTATTTTTTAACAGGACAATGACCCCAAACACACCTCCAGGCTGTGTAAGGGCTATTTGACTAAGAAGGAGAGTGATGGGGTGTTACGCCGGATGACCTGGTCTCCACAGTCACCAGACCTGAACCCAATCGAGATGGTTTGGGGTGAGCTGGACCGCAGAGTAAAGGCAAAAGGGCCAAAAAGTGCTAAGCATCTCTGGGAACTCCTTCAAGACTGTTGGAAAACCATTTCCGGTGACTACCTCTTGAAGCTCATCAAGAGAATGCCAAGAGTGTGCAAAGTAGTAATCAAAGCAAAAGGTGGCTACTTTGAAGAACCTAGAATATAAGAGATATTTTCAGTTGTTTCACACTTTTTAAGTATTTCATTTCACATGTTTTAATTCATAGTTTTGATGCCTTCAATGTGAATCTACAATTTTCAGAGTCATGAAAATAAAGAAAACTCTTTGAATGAGGTGTGTCCAAACTTGTGCTGTCATGATCATGATTAAGAACAAAATGTTTTTAGTTTTTTCTTCATCCCATGGATTAATACAGTGACTGGCCCATATGTAAAATGAGAACTAGTCCAACACTATTGTGTATCTAGATACTACTAAAGTGCACAGAAAAGGGAGACATACTGTTCCCTAATATTGTACTCGCTCCTGTGCACTAGCTGACAGCAGAGGTCGGCACCCTAAATTCAATAGGCTGCCCTCACGTATCGTCAAATATCTCCTTATTTCCCTCCATATTCCTGCCAGAAAAAGTGCAAGTGCCTATGTAAATAAAGTGAACAGTGCATACAATGAAATATTGTCTGGTAGATACCGAGAAGTCAAAAATAGAGGTTACGCATCACTCTCCTCTGTTATAGACTGATTTGCCTCCCATTGACGCATTTCCCCTTGAGTGGGACCTCAGGAGGCCCATGAATAGCTACAGCAGGGTAGCCAGCTATGGCAGCAAATAGGTCCTAAGATAGATCACAGCATAATGGCTGGTAGATTGTAGCAGCAAAATAACAGATCACAGCATGATGGCTGGTAGATTGCAGCAGCAAAATAACAGATCACAGAATAATAGCTGGCAAGTTGCAAAGTAGTATAGACAGATGCTAATATCAATTAAAAAGCTTTTTTATTGTTGATATTATTAAAACATCTACTGTATACATACACTTGTACTAAACTAGGGTCAAACTTTCCACACAAGGACAGAGCCAGTGCTCTATAATAGTCAATTCAAGCTCTGCTCTACAGTACAAATATAGACAATTGTGATTTCAAACAATATAACAACTGAAATATAACTTTATTCTTATTAAGCGCAAGGCAAATATCTAGGTGTATTGATACACCTTTTAATTAATTAGTGCAACCTGGATCTGATGTAACTATTGTGACCATTTCATAGCTTATGCTGATTTTAACCAGTTACTGTGAGTAACAACCCATCAAAGATAATATATAATTGCCTGTGGTTTAGATTACACTACCATGTGATGTAAAGCATGCTGACCTGTAATTATTATGCCGAGCCTGGTTGTCCTAGATCTCGACGCGCGTTTCACCTCTTTCTTCAGGGGACGTGTGTTGTATGTGTTCCATGCTTGAATAATGTGCCGCTAAGTGTGCATGTTCGTAAGTACGTTACAGCCTAGAACGCCTGCTGTCACCATTTTTGATGAGCACTGTAACGATGCATGTCTATATGTTTGCGTTCCATTCTGGAGTGCATAGGATATACACTGCTCAAAAAATTAAAGGGAACACTTAACCAACCGAATATAATTCCAAGTTAATCAAACTTCTGTGAAATCAAACAGTCCACTTAGGAGGCAACACTGATTGACAATCAATTTCACATGCTTTTGTGTAAATGGAATATACATCAGATGGAAAATATTGGCAATTATCAAGACACAATCAATAACGGAGTGTTTCTGTAGGTGGGGAGCACAGACCACATCTCAGTACCAATGCATTCTGGCTGATGTTTTGGTCACTTTTGAATGTTGGTTGTGCTCTCACACTTAGGGGCCCTTTGCACACTACGACATCGCAAGCCGATGCTGCTATGCCGTGCGCGATAGTCCCTGCCCCCGTCGCAGCTGCGATATCATGGTGATAGCTGGCGTAGCGAACATTATCGCTACACAAGCTTCATATGCACTCACCTGCTGTGCGACGTCGCTTTGGCCGGCGACCCGCCTCCTTATTAATGGGGCGGGTCGTGCGGCGTCATAGCGACGTCACGCAGAATGCGGCCAATAGAAGCGGAGGGGCGGAGATGAGCGGGACGTAAACATCCCGCCTACCTCCTTCCTTCCGCATTGCGGCCGGGACGCAGGTAAGGAGATGTTCGTCGCTCCTGCAGCTTCACACACAGCGATGTTTGCTGCTGCAGGAACGAGGAACAACATCGTAACATCGGTCATTCCCAATTCATGGAAATGACCGACGCTACACCGATCATACGATTACAATGCTTTTGCGCTCGTTAATCGTATCAAAAATGCTTTACACACTACGATATCGCCTGCGATGCCGGATGTGCGTCACTTTCAATTTGACCCCACCGCCATCGCACCTGCGATGTCGTAGTGTTCAAAGTGCCCCTTAGGGTAGCATTAGATGGACTGTACAACCTACACAAGTGGCACAGATTGTGCAGCTCATCCAGGATGGCACATCAATGTGAGCTATGACAAGAAGGTTTGCTGTGTGTATCAGCGTAGTGTCCAGAGGATGGAGGCGCTACCAGGAGACAGGCCAGTACACCAGGAGACATGGAAAGGGCCGCATGAGGGCAACGACCCAGCAGATGGACCGCTACCTCCGCCTTTGTGCAAGGAGGAACAGGAGCACTGCCAGAGCCCTGCAAAATGACCTCCAGCAGGTCACAAATGTTCATATGTCTGCACATATGGTTAGAAACTGACTCCATGAGGATGGCATGAGGGTCCGATGTCCACAGATGGGGGTTGTGCTCACTGCCCAACACCATGCAGGACGCTTGGCATTTGCCACAGAACACCATGAGTGGCAAATTCGCCACTGGCACCCTGTGCTCATCACAAATGAAAGCAGGTTCCCACTGAGCAGCACATGTGACAGAGTCTGGAGATGCTGAGGAGAGACCGGTTTGACAGTGGGTCAGTAATGGTATGGAGTGGCATTTCTTTGGATGGAAGCACAGCCCTCCATGTGCTTGCCAGAGATAGCCTGACTGCCATTAGGTACCAAGATGAGATCCTCAGACTCCTTGTGAGACCATATGCTGGTAAGGTTGGCCCTGGATTCTTCCTAATGCAGGACAATGCCAGACCTTATGTGGCTGTAGTGTGTCAGCAGTTCCTGCAAGATGAAAGCATTGAAGCTAATAACTGACGCGCCCATACCCCAGACCTGAATCCGATTGAGCACATCTGGAACATCATCCATCCACCATTGCTCATCGCTCCATCCACCAACGTCACGTTGCACCACAGACTGTCCATGAGTTGGCGAATGCTTTAGTCCAGGTCTGGGAGGAGATCCCTTAGAAGACCACCCGCAACCTCATCAGGAGCATGCCCAGGAATTGTAGGGAGGTCATACAGGCACGTGAAAGCCACACACAATACTGAGCCTCATTTTGGCTTGTTTCCACTTAAATTTGGTCTTGTTTTGTCTTGTTTTGATTTTCATTTTGACTTGTTTTCACTTTCATCCAGGCCTCCATTGGTTAAAACATTTGATTTTCATTGATGATTTTTGTGTGATTTGGTCAGTTCATTCAACTTTGTACAGAACAAAGTATTCAATGAGAATATTTAATACATTCAAATCTAGGATGTGTTATTTCAGTGCTCCCTTTAATTTTTTGAGCAGTGTAGTTGAATCATTATTAAAGTTCCATGGGTATATAGCTATATCTCTTAGATTTATGTCAGCAGGTAACATCAACATTAACCAATGACAAATAAGGATTCTCATAGATAATGTCATATCCGAGCGTAAACCAGGTGCTGTACCTTATATTTACAATGCGGGTCCCTAATTTCTATTTACTTATTGTTACAATAGGGACACTCCCCTAGCAAGACACATCAACAGCACACATGGACGAAACATTCGCTGGATAACCTTCAATCTAGTATAGGTGGTCAAACTGAAATCCAGGGGCGGAGATCACAATAGAAGAGAAAGTGAATGGACCTTCAGGATGGACTCTGTAAACCCCAGGGGAATTAATAAATAGCTGTCATTTGTGTGCTTTTTTTAATACTCTCCAGTAATGCTAATTTTCTGACTTCCATCCCCATTGGAAAACCTAGCATTAATTCCTTGAGCAAAAATAGGGGACTCACATTATAAATATAAGGTGCAGCAACTGGTTTACACAAAGGAGGAGAACTGCCTTCCCAGGTATAAGTTTCTTCTCATCAAAACATCTTTTGTAGACACTCTGTCTTTGGTGTCCAAATACAGTACAGACCAAAAGTTTGGACACACCTTCTCATTCAAAGATTTTTCTTTATTTTCAGGACTCTGAAAATTGTAGATTCACATTGAAGGCATCAAAACTATGAATTAAAACATGTGGAATGAAATACATAAAAAAGTGTAAAACAACTGAAAATATATCTTATATTCTAGGTTCTTCAAAGTAGCCACCTTTTGCTTTGATTACTGCTTTGCACACTCTTGGCATTCTCTTGATGAGCTTCAAGAGGTAGTCCCCAGAAATGGTCTTCCAACAGTCTTGAAGGAGATCCCAGAGATGCTTAGCACTTGTTGGCCCTTTTGCCTTCACTCTGCGGTCCAGCTCACCCCAAACCATCTCTATTGGGTTCAGGTCTGGTTACTGAACTGTTGAACTAGATGGACTTAGAGTCTCCCTTCAACCTTAAAAACTATGATACTATGATACTATGATACTGTGGAGACCAGGTCATCTGGCGTAGGACCCCATTACTCTTTTTGTTAGTCAAATAGCCCTTACACAGCCTGGAGGTATGTTTGGCGTCATTGTCCTGTTGAAAAATAAATGATGATCCAACTAAACGCAAACCGGATGGAATAGCATGCCGCTGCAAGATGCTGTGGTAGGCATGCTGGTTCAGTATGCCTTCAATTTTGAATAAATCCCCAACAGTGTCACCAGCAAAGCACCCCCACACCATCACACCTCCTCCTCCATGCTTCACGGTTGGAACCAGCCATGTAGAGTCCAACCATTCACCTTTTTTACAAAGACACGGTGGTTGGATCCAAAGATCTCAAATTTGGACTTATCAGACCAAAGCACAGATTTCCTCTGGTCTAATGTCCATTCCTTGTGTTCTTTAGCTGAAACAAGTCTCTTCTGCTTGTTGCCTATCCTTAGCAGTGGTATCCTAGCAGCTATTTTACCATGAAGGCCTGCTGCACAAAGTCTCCTCTTAAGGCTATGTGCACACGTTGCGTTTTTTTCAGCGCGGAAAAAAACGCACCCTCTGGCAGAGGGGAGAATTGTAAACAATGCTTTTTGAGAAACAACGCATCGAAAACGCATGCGTTTTTCATGCTTTTTTCATGCGTTTTTCATGCGTTTTTCATGCGTTTTTCATGCGTTTTTTTAGGTGCGTTTTTTAAGACTTGTCAGTGTTAATAAAGTTGGTTGAACACAGACCTTTGGGAAAAAAAACCTGTGATGTCATTTCCTTCTCCACATTCTGTTTGGATAAATGGGAGGGCTTGGAATGGAAAGAGCACCATTTGAATTTTGGAAAAGTTGAAATAAACTTCGCGCACCATGTCACATTAGCAGGGCCCCTTGGGTACCTATATGTCAGAAAACCCCCACAAGTGACCCCATTTTGGAATCTGCACCCCTCAAAGATTTTATTCAGGAGTATATTAAGCATTTTGAATCCACAGCTACTTCCCCCAAAATGTTGCTGTAGCAACAATATTCTCACTTTTAGACCCGTTTCACACGTCAGTGAAAAACACTGACGTTTTTCACTGGCGTGTAAAACACGCACATGTCCCTCCGTGTGCCGTGAATCACGGCACACGTGGGTTGCCTAAGTGCAATCCGGGCTCCGTTCTCCGTGGCCCGTGATTGCACTCAGTAATCATCTCACCTGTGCCCGCTCCCGCTGTCCATGGTGCTGATCGCTCCCGCGGTGCAGCATCCGGCTGGTGCTGACCCCCGCAGCAGCTACTTCCGGGTCGGCTGTGTCGCGTATCATGAATATGCGTGACAATAATGAGCCGGCTCAGAAGCAGCAGGGAGAACGGGTTGCAGAGGACATCGCTGGACGCCGGGTGAGTAAAAATGATTTTTATTTCAAAAGCACGTTTTTTTCTGGCACGTGTTTCACGGACCACACCACTGCGTGGTCCGTGGAACATCAGTGATGCCAGAAAAAAATGGACATGTCTCCGTGCGGCAATCATGCACACGCGGGTACGCAGCACGGAGACACGTGCAGTGTAAAATCACTGACGTGTGAGCAGACCCATTCATTATAATGGGTCTGCGTATGTCAGTGATTCTGGTACGTTTAAAAAAAAGCACAAACGTCCCAGAATCACTGACGTGTGAAACAGGCCTAAAGCTATGTGGCCATGATCCAGCGACACGGCGTCTAGTACACAGTGTCAGCCTTCCTGCAGCTGCCCATGCCCACGCCCACGATTTGGGTTCAGGCTGCTGTGGAGCTCTATGCTACCTGCAGAGAACACTCTCGTCTCCGCAGCATAAATTGACATGCTGAAGCTCGGGAAGCCACGCCACTGGTCAGTTTATGCTGCGGAGAAAAGAAGCACAGTGGGCATGGGATCTCCAAAAATCCTTCCATTGTGCTTCTCCTGCACAAAGCAGCGTTATGGATGCAGGGAAAACACTCAGCGCCCATAACGCTGCAAACCCTGATTGTGGGCACACAGCCAAAAAAGCGTCAATGGATGAAGGGATGGTAAATATATACACTTAGGTCCAGAAATATTTGGACAATGACACAAGTTTTGTTATTTTAGCTGTTTACAAAAACATGTTCAGAAATACAATTATATATATAATATGGGCTGAAAGTGCACACTCCCAGCTGCAATATGAGAGTTTTCACATCCAAATCGGAGAAAGGGTTTAGGAATCATAGCTCTGTAATGCATAGCCACCTCTTTTTCAAGGGACCAAAAGTAATTGGACAAGGAACTCTAGGGGCTGCAATTAACTCTGAAGGCGTCTCCCTCGTTAACCTGTAATCAATGAAGTAGTTAAAAGGTCTGGGGTTGATTACAGGTGTGTGGTTTTGCATTTGGAAGCTGTTGCTGTGACCAGACAACATGCGGTCTAAGGAACTCTCAATTGAGGTGAAGCAAACATCCTGAGGCTGAAAAAAAAGAAAAAAATCCATCAGAGAGATAGCAGACATGCTTGGAGTAGCAAAATCAACAGTCGGGTACATTCTGAGAAAAAAGGAATTGACTGGTGAGCTTGGGAACTCAAAAAGGCCTGGGCGTCCACGGATGACAACAGTGGTGGATGATCGTCGCATACTTTCTTTGGTGAAGAAGAACCCGTTCACAACATCAACTGAAGTCCAGAACACTCTCAGTGAAGTAGGTGTATCTGTCTCTAAGTCAAGAGTAAAGAGAAGACTCCATGAAAGTAAATACAAAGGGTTCACATCTAGATGCAAACCATTCATCAATTCCAAAAATAGACCGGCCAGAGTTAAATTTGCTGAAAAACACCTCATGAAGCCAGCTCAGTTCTGGAAAAGTATTCTATGGACAGATGAGACCAAGATCAACCTGTACCAGAATGATGGGAAGAAAAAAGTTTGGAGAAGAAAGGGAATGGCACATGATCCAAGGCACACCACATCCTCTGTAAAACATGGTGGAGGCAACGTGATGGCATGGGCATGCATGGCTTTCAATGGCACTGGGTCACTTGTGTTTATTGATGACATAACAGCAGACAAGAGTAGCCGGATGAATTCTGAAGTGTACCGGGATATACTTTCAGCCCAGATTCAGCCAAATGCCGCAAAGTTGATCGGACGGCGCTTCATAGTACAGATGGACAATGACTCCAAGCATACAGCCAAAGCTACCCAGGAGTTCATGAGTGTAAAAAAGTGGAACATTCTGCAATGGCCAAGTCAATCACCAGATCTTAACCCAATTGAGCATGCATTTCACTTGCTCAAATCCAGACTTAAGACGGAAAGACCCACAAACAAGCAAGACCTGAAGGCTGCGGCTGTAAAGGCCTGGCAAAGCATTAAGAAGGAGGAAACCCAGCGTTTGGTGATGTCCATGGGTTCCAGACTTAAGGCAGTGTTTGCCTCGAAAGGATTCGCAACAAAATATTGAAAATAAAAATATTTTGTTTGGGTTTGGTTTATTTGTCCAATTACTTTTGACCTCCTAAAATGTGGAGTGTTTGTAAAGAAATGTGTACAATTCCTACAATTTCTATCAGATATTTTTGTTCAAACCTTCAAATTAAACGTTACAATCTGCACTTGAATTCTGTTGTAGAGATTTCATTTCAAATCCAATGTGGTGGCATGCAGAGCCCAACTCGCGAAAATTGTGTCACTGTCCAAATATTTCTGGACCTAACTGTATAACGTCCCACCCCCGCCTGCATATTCTAAGCTGGCACCTTTAGTACCTTTCATGTAGCACTAAAGGGTGCCTAGCTTAGTATTTATCCAAAAAAAAAAAAATGAAAAAAATGGCGTGGGGTCCCCCCTATTTTTGATAGCCAGTCAGGGTAAAGCAGACAGCTGTAGCCTGCAAACCACAGCTGGCAGCTTCATCTTGGCTGGTGATCAATTTGGAGGGCTCCCCAGGCTTTTTTTTTTATTTATAAATAAAGAGTTAAAAAAAAAATAACGTGGGGTCCCCCCAAATTAGATCACCAGCCAAGGTGAAGCTGACAGCTGGGGTCTGGTATTCTCAGGGTGGGAAGAGCCATGGTTATTGGACTCTTCCCAGCCTAAAAATAGCAGGCCGCAGCCGCCCCAGAAGTGGCGCATCCATTAGATGCGCCAATCCTGGCGCTTCGCCCCAACTCATCCCGCGCCCTGGTGCGTTGGCAAACGGGGTAATAAATGGGGTTGATATCAGATGTGTAATGTCACCTGGCATCAAGCCCAGCAATTAGTGATGTCACGGCGTCTATCAGATACCAGACATAACTAATTGACAGTAAACAAAAGCAAAAAAAAATGACAAAAATTTTTTTTATTAGAAAAAACACTCCCCAAATCATTCCCTTGTTCTCCAATTTAATCAAAACATTTGAAAAAATGGGTCCGCAGAAATCCATTTGGACGTCCCACGTCGGCTCTGGACCTTCTAGAATATGGGGGCACGTTCAGGGAACGTATCCCCCATTTTCTAGGAGGGCAGACCCTCCATTTGAGGAGAGTGGGTGCCAAAAATCTGCACCCACTCTCCCCGGGTCACAGCTGCAGAGTGCCGAGCAGCCAGCACAGCTCACACTGAACACAGTGCTGGCTGTCAGCTGCTCTGCACATGTGACCGGCCGGCGTCTGCTGTGAAGGAGGAGGGGGCCGCGGGGGATCAGCGCTGCGACCGGACAGGTAAGGGGGAATACCGGGGGGAATAGGGGGTGACCGGGCAGGGCCTGGGGAACAGTTTTCTGTCGCATGTGTTATTGCACATGCGACAGAAATCATAGGAGCAGGGCGGCCGGTGCGCTACTGTGCGCGCGGCCATGTTGGATTTTCGGGAGGGGGGTCGGGGGTCGGGGCGGGCACTTTGGCGATACCGGGGGCTTTCAAGGACTTTGCCAGGAAGTGAGGTTAACAGGAAACCTCTTGACCTCACTTCCAGGTAAATGCCTGCGTTCTCTGTGCCGACAAAGGCCGCGGACCGCAACAAAAAGCAGCTCACTGCGGTGTAGCTGCGTTCTGACCCCACATCATTGATTCAATGGGGGAGAGAATGCAGCTACACCGCACAAAAGAAGTGACATGCTGCTTTTCTTTCTGCACCGATTTTTGGCATCCAAAACGCTGCGTTTAGAAACGCAGCATGTGCACTGATTTTTCGGCTTTCTCATACACTTTGATGGGAAAGCTGAACGCATGCAATTTGCCACTGAAACGCTGCGGTTCTAAACGCAGCGTTTCTGCGGTAAAAAATGCAACGTGTTCACACAGCCTAATAGTTGTTCTAGAAATGAGAAGGTGTGTCCAAACGTTTGGTCTGTACTGTATATATATTATAATAGATATTCAAGGGAGAGAGATTTTCAGAATCATGATTACAAATCAAAGAACATGTATACTTTTATAGTTGTGCAATCAGCGCATCAGCCCCAAAGTAATATTGGTCCATTAAATCATGCTTGACATAGCAAGCTTTCTCTCTATCTAATATATAAAGCTGAGTGTATGGGTGTATGTGTGTATGTGTGTATTTATGTATGTGTGTATGTCTGCTAAAGGAATCTGCACGGTCGCATTTACAATCACAGAATTTTGTACAGACGCCTCATGTGACCCAGGGAACGTCATAGACTATGTTTTTACAAGAAAATTTAACCCCACACTTCACAGTTACTCTCCAAAAAACCTCCATTAAAGTGAATGGAGCTGCGAGCTACAGGCTATTAATAGGAGCTGTGAGTGGTTGCTATAGGAACAAAAGACATTCATAATAAAAGAAGCTTATGTGTGAGGTAATATGATGTCGGTGGAGAGACAGACACAGACAGACAGACAGACACAGACTGAGAGACAGAGAGACAGAGACAAACAGAGACAGAGGCAGAGGCAGATAGGAAATAAAAGCCAGCCAGACAGAAAGAGACAGAAAGACAGATGGGGAAAGAGACAGACAGAGGCAGACAGGGAAAAAGACAGAGAGACAAAGACAGATGGGGAAAGAGACAGATGGGGAAAGAGACAGAAGGGGAAAGAGACAGACCTGGAAAGAGACAGACCTGGAAAGAGGCAGCCAGAGAGACAAAGACAGACAGGAAAAGATATGGGGAAAGAGACAGGGAAAGAGACAGACTAGGAAAGAGACAGACAGACATAGACAAAGACAGACGGGGAAAGAGACAGACAGCAAAAGAGACAGACAGCAAAAGAGGCAGAGAGAGGGACATACATGGAAAGACGGAGGAAAGAGACAGACGTGGAAAGAGACAGATGGGGAAAGAGACACACCTGGAAAGAGACAGACGGGGAAAGAGAGAGACCGGGGAAAGAGACAAACCGGGGAAAAAGACACACGGACACAGACAAGGAAAGAGACAGACGGGGAAAGAGACAAACAGGGAAAGAGACAGACAAGAAAAAGGGACAGACGGGAGAGAGACAGACGGGGAAAGAGACAGACCTGGAAAGAGACAGACAGAGAGACAGACAAATACAGACAGGGAAAGAGATGGGGAAAGAGACATACAGGGACAGAGACAGAGAGAGACAGACAGGTAAAGAGACAGAGAGCGACAGACAAGGAAAGAGACAGACAGAGACAGACAGACAGATGGGGAAAGAGACAGATGGGGAAAGAGGCAGACCTGGAAAGACACAGACAGCAAAACAGATAGACAGCAAAAGAGACAGACAGAGAGACAAAGACAGACAGGGAAAGACGGGGAAAGAGACAGACGTGGAAAGAGACAGACGTGGAAGGAGGCACACCTGGAAAGAGACAGACAGGGAAAGAGACAGACAGGGAAAGAGACAGATGAAGAGAGACAAGGAAAGAGACAGACGGGGAAAGAGACAGACAAGGAAAGAGACAGACAGGGAAAAAGACAGATGGGGAAAGAGACAGATGGGGAGAGAGACAGATGGGGAAAGAGACAGATGGGGAAAGAGACAGACGTGGAAAGAGACAAAGAGAGACGGGAAAGAGACAAACGGGGAAAGAGACAGACACAGAGATAGAGAGAGAGAGACTGACAGACAGACACAGAGATACAGATAGAGAGACAGACATAATGATAGAGACAAATACAGAGACACAGATGGAAACAGAGAGACTGATACAGAGATAGACAGAGAGATAGACACAGACAGACACACGGAGACAAACAGGGAAAAAGACAGACAGAGAGACAGACAGACAGACAGAGACTGGGAGAGAGACAGAGAGACAGTTACTATCCCGGGCAACGCCTGGGTACAACAGCTTGTATAAAATTAAAATCGAGATAAGATACAGTATACTCCAAAAATGAGTAGACCCTATCACATTTTTGTAAATATTTTATTATAACTTTCATGAGACAGCACTGCAGATCTGACACTTTGATACAATGTAAAGTAGCCGGTGTACAGCTTGTATAAGTGTAAATTTGATGCCCTCTTAAAAACTTAACACACAGCCATTAATGTCTAAATCACTGGCAACAAAAGTAAGTGCAAATGGATTTAGACACACTCGAACAATGGGCTGAGGCAAACATAATGGTGCTTAACAGGGACAAAGGCAAAGTCTTACATCTTGGTAAAAAAATATGTAAAAAGAATATATGGTATGGGAGGAATACAACTATGCCATAGCACAAGGTAAAAGGTACTTGGGCATAATAGTAGATCACAGATTCAACATAAGTCAACAGTGCGGAGCTGCAGCCAAAAAGGCCAACAAAATTTTGGGATGTATCAAGACAAGCATTGAATCTAGATCAAGAGAGGTAATTATTCGCCTTTACTCTGCCCTGGTAAGACCCCACCTGGAATATGGTGTACTGTTCTGGAAGCTCCAATTAAAGAAATACATCAATTTATTGGAGTAAGTCCAAAGAAGAACAAACAAGATGGTAGAAAGTCTACGAACCATGTCATTTGAGGATCAGATAAAAGAACTAGGAATGTTTAGTTTGCTAAAAATTAGTCTGAGTGGAGCTTTAATACCCTAATCTCATTACCATAATGAAGTACAAGAAGCAATAGGATGAAACTTATATTTTCTGGACAGTTTTATCAAAAACTTACGGACAGACAATATTTTTTACAGACATAATTATAAATGATCTGTCTACAGCCCATAATTCTGATGTGAAGACATCAGCTACATTCACTGTAAACTGTAAAATGATGATAATTACAGTCAGAATAATTTGTATACATTTCTTCAACTTTAAAAAAAATCACAGATCACCTTAACTTTTTTTTTATGGACAGGGTATATTTTTATGGACTGTCTTAGAATTTCTAGACAGTTGTCAACCAGACAGTTGCACACTGCAGTGCTAAGATATGTGGAACAATGAATATGGGAATATAAGGGGAGAACTTTTCTCCTTGCGGAGACTGACAAACCAATCTGGCTGTCAGTGGTGAGGAGTCTTATAGCTCCAATGCTCTTCTGGGAAATATTCAAATTGTCTCTTCGGGGAGGAAGGAGACAAACTCTAGCGCCACCTGTTGGAAGTAGCAATCCTAAAAGTCAAAAATGGCTCTTTAACAAGCCTTTTCATGTGACATAGGATTTATGCCAGATCAGAACCTCAATTTGCAGACACAGTGTTTTGGGATAATTGTGCCTCGTCAGTGCATATAGACATGTAAAAATTCAGATACTTAGCAAACAAAAATGGCCAGATTTTATGTGAGCCCAACAGCCAGTGACCTCATTTTTGTTGGGTCCCTATCAAATTAATGCCTCTCTTTGGGTTATAAAAAACCCCTACATTTTATGGGTGTACAGGAACCATTGGGGTTTTTTTTACCCCAAAGAGAGGCATTAGTTTTCTAGGCACCCAACAAAAATGAGGTTGCCTTGCCGCTGGCTGTTGGGCTTACATAAAATCTGGCCAATTTTGTGTGCTAAGTATCTCAATTTTTACCTTGTTTTCTTTTATACCATTATTGCTTGTCTATATTCCACATATCTTAGCACTGCAGTATGCAACTGTATCCTTTTTGTTACTATGTTTCATATTCAGTCTGCACCTGTTCACATTAGAAAGATAGGATTTGCCATCAGTCTTTTCTTAGTTGGCAACCAGAGGCACCAAAGAGTTCTGTAGAGTTACCAAAGGCTGTTGCATTTGCTCAGTGGGGCAGGTAAGAGCCCAAAAAGAGGTGAGTGTGATATTTTAGTTTTTTACTTTTTAGTTTACTTTGCATTTGTTATACTATGAGGTTTGACAAGACCAAAAAGCATGATAGACATCTTTAAATTGCAAATCCAATTTGCATCCAATAAATTGGATGCAAATCAAATTTCTTGGCGGAATTTAAACATTTGAATGTATCTAATCTACTTGAATGTTGGCAGATTTACTCATCTGCAATAAGTTACCTAAATAATAAAACTAAAATAATAATAAATGACTGATAATAGTGATTTTTGCTATCTTAGCTTATAGCGAGCTACCTGCGCTGCAGTACAAAGACTGAAACCCAACTAAATCAGCAAAAAGGTAAATGCCTTGGCCTCCATAGAGAATATGAAACCTGCACAGGCAACATTTGTAGGAGCAATTTAGCCAGGATATATAACAACAACGAAATAAAAACCAACAATCAGGTCATTCTGCCAAAAGATGGCTCTAAGTGAATTCACTACAATTCATTGCTTGTAGCAGCTGAATTCCTCAGCGATGGCTACAGCATAAATGATCAGAAAGCTGCCACATTCAGGGCGAACGATGAAGGCTAGAAATGGAAATTCATAGAAACGTACAATTCACATAACCTGAGCTAGACTTCAGATTTAAAGTGAACTCTTCTGCTAAAAAGACGTTTATACTATTTTAAAATGTCGTTTGTTAACTAGTAATTAGTAATTGCCTCAAGACCGCACAAATTTATTTTTTTGCACATTTGTATTTTTTCTCCCCTTCTTCTGTTGTGCCCCACAGGTGTTGTGTCGGTGCATTACCTTCAGGGACTCCACTCGGCTGGATCTTGTCACAGGTAGGAAATCTTCTATTTGTCGTGACGCCACTCTCAGTATTGCGGTCAGTGGGGACCGCCACTGCAGGTTGAGGGACGCCTGGGGCTGATGGTGAGTGCAGTTAGTTGGAATAGCCTCCTGAGAGTGA
This sequence comes from Anomaloglossus baeobatrachus, assembly GCF_048569485.1. NCBI lineage: Eukaryota > Metazoa > Chordata > Amphibia > Anura > Aromobatidae > Anomaloglossus > Anomaloglossus baeobatrachus. Next base: position 57,697,626 of record NC_134358.1, read on the forward strand.
GGCAAGCCCCAGGGCCCTGTGTAGGTGCGTAGTACCACAAGGCGCAGAATAACTCCACACACGCAGGATGTCTTTCAGGGGTTTTACTCACTTCAGGTGGCAGGGTGAGTAACCCGGGCGTAGCTGGGATGAACCAGGCGGGAACCAGGTATCCTTCAGGCTGACTTCTGATGGTGACTACCAACTCGCCTTCCTTAGCCCTTGGTGGTTTGGGGTAACCCCGACTTTTAGTCCCTATGGGGGTTACCCAGGGAAGTTGCTGAAGCCTCTCTCCCCTTCGTTTGCCGTTTGCTTGTGGCCTGGACCAGCTCACTCCAGCTGCTTGCCTCCTGTGAACTATGGGCCCTAACTGTGGCTACGTGGCTGCGGCTTTTGGTTGTTGTGGTGTGGGCTTTGAGGGCCCCACACCGGCAGGTTTAGCAAAAGAAAGCTGGATCTATCTCCGCTTCGGGATCTGCCGCCCGTTTGGGCCTGGTACTCCCTAGCAGTCTCCTTACTTCCCACTCCGTGCTCTTCTCTCTAGCTGAGATGGGTTTCGGGTAGCCCTCCTAGGTGACCGTTCTCCCCCGTCGGTAGCCACTGCGCGGACGCTGTCAGACTACAGCAGCCCAGGGGAAGGGGTCAGCTCTCCTCGGAGCTCCCTGGACTCTGCTCTGAACCGGCTCACATCTGGGACCTTCACTCCTGCTCCTGTCTGAGCTCCACTTCCCTGCTCCTCACTCCTCCACACTCTGCTGCAGACTGTTTACTCCTCCTTCTCTTTTCCCTTTTTGTGCCTGCCTACGCCACCTAGCAACCAGACTCTCTTACCACACCCCTTGAGAGGAGATGGAGGCTTTTGGCCCCCTCCACTATTCCAGTGGAGGTGAAGGCTTTTCCCCCTCCTGGGATCCCCAGGGGTCCTCTCATGGGTACATGTGTGAGACCTGATCACTATGCGCCTGTGTAGTCACACCTCGGTCAGCCTTCTGGATTACCTGTATTGTACTGTCCCCAGCATGGGTGCAGTACTCAGTGGTGCCTGACCAGGTCAGGGGCGCCACATTCCCCCTTAGTTATCACCAGCACGTCCTCGGGCTGCAAGACAACATTTTAAAATGCATAAAACATTAAAACAGGTAAAACATTTTTAAGCACCAGGTACCATACATCACCACCCTCCACCCACAAGTCCGTTAACCCACCCAAAACCCTCTCACGTTGGCCGCGCCTTCAGCCACTTCTGGCAGGATGTAGAGGCGGCTTTCATGGGCTGGTGGTTTTCAGGGTATACCTGGCCTGGTGAATCCGCGCCTTCAGCCTCTTCTGGCAGGATGTAGAGGCGGCCTCCACAGTTTGTGCTGACCAGGTACCCTCTTTGTGGTGGAGAGCCAGGCCCCATAAACAGGCATGCTCTCTGGTTGCAGGTAAGCCAAGGCCCTATATACGGACGTGCTCCCTGGTTGCAGACGAGCCAAGCCCCTAAACAGGCTGACTCTGGTGGTGGTGGTGCCCTCTGGTGTAACTATTTACACTGCGAGAGTTTGTGGCTATAGCCAGTTCATAGCCTTAAGGTTTATTTCTCACATCAGTTTATGTGGGCACATTGCTTAAACTTGTAAAACGTTGCAAACTTCAAACTGGTCAAAACTGTAACTTGGTGTACTTTACTTTACTTTATGCAGATTCCTCCTTACCAGGGCTTGGGCCTGTAGGGCTGCGGCACCTGTTGGTTTCTCCATCTTGGTCATCACTGGGTTCCTTTTCTTTTCTTTCCTCTGTATCTTCTGTATCTGTTTCTTTCTCTGTATCTGTTTCTTTATCTTGTAACATGGGATGGCTGTGGGGTTTGCTGGTACATGGTACTACATCGAGCGCATACCAGCCTCTTTCGCCTTGATGCATGGTAAACTGCACTGTGTCTCCCATTCTTAGGTTTCTGCCAGGGTGTCCTCTGGGCAAATTAGCTCTGACGTCTCTCCTATTGACAAAAATGCCTTCTTTGATACCAGGTGCAACGATGAATCCGTATCCTGACTTCAGGCTAAAGTCTTCTACAACTCCTCTGCAAAGGGGTCCTCTGACCTGTGCTTTGGCTCTTCTCAGGAACCGTTTTTCTTGTAGGTCTCTGGCCGTGACTTCTCTCTGCTCTGGGGATGGCGGAGCAGGTGACAACTGGTTTCTGCTACGGCGCCGTGTCTTGCGGGCTTGATTCTGCTGGGTGGCTGCTTCACTGCTGGCAGGCTCCCAGGTGAGGTTGCTGGATAAATCTTCCTCTTCATCCCAGCGAGAATATGGCAACATCTCTGGCTCTGGGCATGGATCCACTGCTGGTGGCTCCTGAGTCAGCTCCTCAGCTTCCTGGCCTCCCCTCCCCCTTAGTTCTTCTGAGCACTCCTTCGGTGGCGGTGCTGGGGATGGACTTTCTTCAGCAGGCCCAGGCAGGGATCTCTTTGGCATGATTGCTGCAGGAGTCGTCTTGGGGGTATGCGGAGGGAGTATGTACTGGTCCACCAACCATTGTGGAAACTTGGCCTCCATGTCAGCCTTCAGCTGCCAGTATGCGGGGTCCTCCCCCAGCGTGGGCTTTCCAGCAGGGACCTCTTTGGACTGGGGAGCGGTGTCTGCTCTGGCCTTGCAGGCCGGGGTAAATGGTGATACAATCTTATCTTGGCGGGCCGCGCCTGGCATGGCGGCGGCCTGGTCTTGGCGGGCCGGGCCTAGCAGGGCGGCGGCCTGGGTCAGCGTTACGCCTGCGGCGCGGATGAGGGTCGCGGTGGCAGCCGGTTCTTTGCGGGCCGGGCAGGGCATCGCTGCAGGGACCGGGTCTTGGTGGGCCGAGCAGGGCATCGCTGCGGCGGCCTGGGCTTGGCGGGCCGCGCCTGGCGTGGCTGCGGCCTGCTTCAGCGTCGCCGCGCCGGACGCCTCTTCAGGGACCGCGGACGTGGCAGCAGGGGTCGGGGCACTCGCGCTGGCAGGGGCATCACTGGACTCACCCATCGGTGGCAGCATCGGGGTCTGAGTCGTCACCGCCCGGTCTGGCACTCGTCGTGCGGTTCCCCTCTCATAGGCCTGAACCGCGGCAGCCATCTCCAGAAGTTCCATGCGTTCTTCTCTGATCTGCTCCACGACCCGGGTCTCCAGTCGGTCGCAGAACTGGGCCAGCTCCCGATACCACCAGGCAGCGGAGCCCGGTTCTGGGTTTCTGCGGTCAGACGCCATTTCTTCTGCGCCCTCTTCTGCACGATTTCCCAGCAGTGGACTCGTCGTTGCCTCTAGTAGCAAGCTGTTCAGTTTCCGCTCTGCCTCTTTCAGCAGCTCCTCTCCCAGCAGCAGGCTTCTGGCTCCCTTTCTGTCCCGACGTCTCTGGACGCTTCCGCTCTCTTCACAAGCGAGGTCAGGACTCTGCAGGGGATCTCTGGGTAGCCACACCTCTTCGTGGGCGGTAACTTCTCCCAGCGCGGGCTGCTGTTGTTTTTCAGCGCGCTTTTCATGGTGGCAATATGGCGGCGCTTCCAATTTTTCAAGCGGACCGCCCAGGCACATGGTCACCTGTCTGGACAGGTCTAGTCCTTATCCTGTTCGTGACGCCAGATGTTGTGCCCCACAGGTGTTGTGTCGGTGCATTACCTTCAGGGACTCCACTCGGCTGGATCTTGTCACAGGTAGGAAATCTTCTATTTGTCGTGACGCCACTCTCAGTATTGCGGTCAGTGGGGACCGCCACTGCAGGTTGAGGGACGCCTGGGGCTGATGGTGAGTGCAGTTAGTTGGAATAGCCTCCTGAGAGTGAGGCAAGCCCCAGGGCCCTGTGTAGGTGCGTAGTACCACAAGGCGCAGAATAACTCCACACACGCAGGATGTCTTTCAGGGGTTTTACTCACTTCAGGTGGCAGGGTGAGTAACCCGGGCGTAGCTGGGATGAACCAGGCGGGAACCAGGTATCCTTCAGGCTGACTTCTGATGGTGACTACCAACTCGCCTTCCTTAGCCCTTGGTGGTTTGGGGTAACCCCGACTTTTAGTCCCTATGGGGGTTACCCAGGGAAGTTGCTGAAGCCTCTCTCCCCTTCGTTTGCCGTTTGCTTGTGGCCTGGACCAGCTCACTCCAGCTGCTTGCCTCCTGTGAACTATGGGCCCTAACTGTGGCTACGTGGCTGCGGCTTTTGGTTGTTGTGGTGTGGGCTTTGAGGGCCCCACACCGGCAGGTTTAGCAAAAGAAAGCTGGATCTATCTCCGCTTCGGGATCTGCCGCCCGTTTGGGCCTGGTACTCCCTAGCAGTCTCCTTACTTCCCACTCCGTGCTCTTCTCTCTAGCTGAGATGGGTTTCGGGTAGCCCTCCTAGGTGACCGTTCTCCCCCGTCGGTAGCCACTGCGCGGACGCTGTCAGACTACAGCAGCCCAGGGGAAGGGGTCAGCTCTCCTCGGAGCTCCCTGGACTCTGCTCTGAACCGGCTCACATCTGGGACCTTCACTCCTGCTCCTGTCTGAGCTCCACTTCCCTGCTCCTCACTCCTCCACACTCTGCTGCAGACTGTTTACTCCTCCTTCTCTTTTCCCTTTTTGTGCCTGCCTACGCCACCTAGCAACCAGACTCTCTTACCACACCCCTTGAGAGGAGATGGAGGCTTTTGGCCCCCTCCACTATTCCAGTGGAGGTGAAGGCTTTTCCCCCTCCTGGGATCCCCAGGGGTCCTCTCATGGGTACATGTGTGAGACCTGATCACTATGCGCCTGTGTAGTCACACCTCGGTCAGCCTTCTGGATTACCTGTATTGTACTGTCCCCAGCATGGGTGCAGTACTCAGTGGTGCCTGACCAGGTCAGGGGCGCCACACTTCCAAGTGTTAGAACTTTTTTGACTTTTATATCACTATAGTGTATGAGCGAGGACAAGATGTAGTTTTAAAAGACATAATTCATTTTATCTTATCTTGTGCCCCCATTACTAATCTGTAAGTGACAAGAAATAGAACACAAAAAAATCCTTTATTTTAAATAAAACACAAAAAAAACCCCATCTTTATCCACTTTATTAACCTTGAAAATACCTGTTTCTGCTCTACTACATACATGCTGTGTAGCCTCTAAATACTTTTGGATATATTGTATATATGTATATAATTTTGATTGCATTTGCTATCTGTTTTTTTATATTATTCTTCTTTTCATTTTTTCGTTAAGCGACTCATGATTAAGACCTGGGAGGGTCAAAACGTCAAAATATTATAGTCGCTTTGCTATTTTCCTTTGAATAAATATTCCTTCTTTGCATCAATCAGAGAATGCAAAGACTTTTCTGATACATGCATACTGAAGGCACAGTGCACAGGCATAGAACATGACCACACGCTTTGGGCTTCAGGCAAAGAATGAAAGCTGCAGCGATGAGCGGTGCTGTTGCTCAGTATAGAGGTTCCCACGGTACCCCAGCTTTGACCGCCGGTAAACTGACCTTGGGTGACCTAATTAAACTCAGTAACCTCACCTCACCTCAGGTGAACTCACTGAGTTTACAGATTTGCATCTCCTGGCAGAGAACTATGTTTTTCTGCCACGAGATGCAAATTTGTTGCTGAAATGTCTGCACCAGATTTTAGCACCAAATTTGCACATCCAATACTTTCAATAATAATGTCCTCCATTCTGGGCCCCTTAAAGTAATGATGCAACTGATCCTGGGACCCTTCTGGGTATAATTTAATTGATCCTTGGACCCTTCCAGTAATAATTTCCTCAGTTCTTCTCCAACACATCTCCAAAGAAACCAATAAAAAATGATTCTTCCTACTTTCCACTGTTCCTACGATTTGTACCATACTGTTCTATAGCTGGTTTAGAAGCCGGCAGCTTAGTTTGGTGTGTGCATGATGTCGCTACAATAGGCCACCTGTGATGGGCAAGCTGACGTCAGATGCTGGTCTCTAATTAACCAGTGGTGTGCATTGCTTTTCAAGAAGGAAATACATCCTGATGAAATAGGAGCTGGTGTTGGTGAGTCCCCCTCCCATATGGGCCTAGTGACAGTCAACCATGATTGTTAATCCCCTGGCCTCCAATGAGCCCCCAGTTGCCATAGTAACCCACTGGTCACAAAACATTGCTGTTATGGGCAGTTACTGGATATGTATTACAGCTGTCATTAGCCCTGTATGGCTTTTAAACTACTACAACTCAGTAAAAATCATATAAAAATATTCAAATAGAAAGGCAAAATATCCAGCGGATCACAGGCGTATTATAAATAAAAGTGCTTCTTTATTTCTTACATTAAAAGTCGGTCACAAATGGAATCCAGCAGATACAAGGTATATAATCATCCTTATTCAACCAACGTGTTTCGACATGATAAATTGTCATAAAGTCTTATTCATGATCCATACGAAATAAAACTCACTTAATTTTGCAAAGCAAAACTTTTTGTCTTACGCATTTTTCTAAAAAAAGTGTGCAGTGTTTTTTCTAGTATATGGTTTCCGGACCACGGTCCCCTCACTGGCACCTTTCAAAACTAGCTGAGTGCATACCAAAAATCTATACCCATTTCTATATGGATTTTATGCTGTGAGCAGGTTTTTGTTTGTTCACTAATATGAAAAGATTGCACTGTGGTGTGTTTCCATAATGGCAACACTTCTTGGTGTCTCCTATTATTTCAGGTCAAAACTCCTGAAAATCTTCATTGGGTAATTTACCAAATTAGGCTTAAAATTTACACAGTGCTTACTGATTCCTAAACTGTAACATAAATACTGCCACATGGAGAGTGTTTCTAAATCCAGAAAACACATTGTAATAATGAGGTGTCTGTCTTTTCATAGTAGCAAAAACCCATTGTATAATCAGTGAAATTGCATGTCTATTGAAACAATTGCAAGGCTTAATAAATAAAAATAAATTAATAAAATGAGTTAAAATATTGAAGAGATCTACATGTATTAGTCCAGTTGGTAGATGTAGTTGACTTCTATAGATCAGTTTCATACATCCAATTTTATAATATTATTGTTTGACACCTTTGAACAGCCTCGAGTGACTTGAGATGAAGTCAGGACTAGAGATGAGTGAACCTGAGGTTAGGTTTTCGAACCAAACACCAAATTTTAAAATCATGGTTCTGGGTTCGAGGATCAGATGCTGTACATGCAAACAAAACTCATTCAAGCAGCGCTGTGCTCAGGTACGCTTGGTGCTCACCCCTGCGCAGTGTTTGAATCAACAGCGTGCTCAGATGTAGTGTGCACCAAGAAAAAAAAGATTCTAAAGATTTTCTATTGGGTTCAGGTCTGGAGACTGGCTAGGCCACTCCAAGACCTTGAATTGCTTCTTACGATGAAACTCCTTAGTTGCCCTGGCTGAGTGTTTTGGATCATTGTAAGCAAGACCCAGCAATGACCAATCTTTAAGTCTTTTACTGAGGGAAGGAAGTTGTTGGCCAAAATCTCAGGATACATGACCCCATCCATCCTCCTTTCAATATAGTGCAGTCATCCTGTCCCCTTTGCAGAAAATCACCCTCAAAGTATAATATTTTCACCCCCATTGTTCACAATTGGGATGGTCTTCTTGTGGTTGTACCCATTCCTCTTCTTCCTTCCTTCAAATAAGTGGAGTGGAGTTGATACCAAAAGTTCCATTTTGGTCAAATCTGACCACATGCCTCCTCTGAATCATCCAGAAGGTCATTGGCAACCTTTCAAATGGGCCTGGACATGTGTTGGTATGAACAGGGGACCTTACGTGCCATGTATGATTTTAATCCATGACAGCGAAGTGTGTTACTTACAGTAATCTTTGAGAATGTGGTCCCAGCTCTATTCAGTTGATTGACCAGATCCTCCCTTGTAGTTCTGGGCTAAATCCTGATGTTTGTCAGAATCAGCCTTAACCAAGGAGGCGAGATCTTGCATGGACACTCATCTAATGTTTCTTCCATTTTCTAATATTTATGTCAACACACAGTTGCTGCCTTCTCACCAAGCTTCTTGCCTATTGTCTTGTAGCTCATCCCAGCTTTTGCAGGCCTACCGTTTCGTCCCTAGTGTCCCGAAACAACTCTTTGGTCTTTGGCCATGCTGGAGAGGTTGAAGTGTGACTGAGTGTGTGGACAGGTGTCTTTTATACAGGTAACGGGTTCAAACAGGTTGAATTAATAGAGGTAATGAGTGTGCGACGCCCTGGGCAACCCAGGGGTCACAGGTAACTACATCACCACACCCTACACCCCGGTTAGGTACACCAAAGCTAGACCAGAAATCCTTGTTGCCTTCCTCCAGGGGCTGGTGTTCACACCAGGGGGTGGAGCCAGGCGGTTGGTCTCCGCCAACCGAGGAGTTCACAGTCCTGGAGGCGGGAAAAGAGCTCAGATTAGAGTTGAGTAGGAGAGTGAAGAAGTAAAGTGGTAGGAGAGCAAGCAAAAACTGACTGAGAGCGTCCGGGTGTGTGCCCCGGACGGAGACAGCAAGGTTAGCAGACGGCGGTGACCGTCTGCAGGAGTGGCCGATCAGAGTTGCCGAAAGGACTGTGGACGGGTGGTGGCCCGGCGGTACCGGAGTGGTACACAAAGTGAGGCCAGCACCATTGACAGGGGCCTTTTGGATCCCGGCAAGGCTTGGAGTCGCCGTAATTTGCCAAATCCGTCAGTGAAGGGGACCTCCGGGTCTCCAAACAACCAAGTCCCGATTGAAGGCAAAAGTCCAACCGTGTGGGAGAGACACCGCCACCGCCAAGGCACCAGTTTCTCAGGGCCAGCGCCTGCGGGCAAAGAGGGGCTCCTCCGGCCCATATCCAAGCCGGGGAGCGGGTTACCGGTGGGAACCCATCGCTACCAACCGAAGTACTAGGTGCAGGGAAAGAGACAGTCACCGTTAACTACCGGGGAAAAGCAACAGCAGCCGTCCGTGGGAACCGTCTTTCCAGCCGTGTGTTTTACCGTGAACTGTGTCAACGTCTCAGGCTGAGTGAGTACCACAGTGCCGTACGGCACAGTGCTGCCCCCGCATCCCTGCACCTCATCAGGCCCTATAACCCGCCTGCCATCCTGTCCAACCCCATCACCGGGCCCCGGGACCATCAACCCCCTACCCACGGAGGGGAGGACTAACAACTTAGCTGCTCCGGTCACCGCTCCCGGGATCCCCGTTCAGAGCAGCGGTGGTGTCACTATAATCACCACAACCGTGGGTGGCGTCACGGACAATCACCAAATCCCCCACCACCAAGACAATCAAACCCCCTTTCACTCACGGGCGAGGAGCGCCGCTCGAGTCCCCGGGATCCGGCCCACCGCTCGAGCCACCGAGCAGCAGCAGCAGCCGCAGAGCAGCGGCGGCCGGACCCGAGCAGTGGGAGAGCGCAGCGTTGACACCCTCCTCCCCGCCCGCGACAACTTGGCGTCACGAACAGGATCCTACCGTTCTACCGATTGGTGGAAGTGCGCCTTGTGTGACCGCCGGAGGTGTCCGGCCGAAAAATTTCAGAAGCCGCCATCTTTGGCGCAGAAAGTTCCCGCTCGAGCGTCTTCTCGAGTAGTGGAGGCGCGAAGGCCAAAACCCCGCCCCGATAGAGGAGGAGCCGGAAAGAGGCTAAGGGGGACGCGGATGGAGAAATGGCGTCGTCGTTGAATTGGAGCACGGGGGTACCCACCACTGGGGCGCCTAAGCTCTGGGAAAAACGAGGAGGAGTAGCCTTTGTTGACTGCGGCCCGGGTGAGCTCCCCGCTGGGACCGCTGCGTGGCTGGAACGGGAGCTGGGCCGGTTCTGCTTGAAGGTGAGGGTGCAGATCCTACAGCAGTTAATGGATTGGAAGGCGGAGATGCGTAGAATAGTTGCCGTAGTGGGGACCCGTGAGCAAGGGGCCGCTGCAGCCATGCCGCGCCATGATCAGTCCACCCAAACCCCGGCACCAGCCCTGATTGAGTGGGAGTCGGATATCAGCACCGCGACCGGGGGTCCGGAGAGAGTGCCGTTAATGGAGGAGGAGGTTCCAAGTGCGCTGCCTCCGCCGCCGTTCCTAACGGCTGTCAGTGGTTCGGGGTTGAACTGCCAATGGAGGGAGAACCCCATGTACCGCTCGGTCCCTGAGTGGGCCGACCCCCTGCGGTGGTAGCCGCCTCCGTGGCAGCGGAGCACTGTTGCCACCGTCCCCGTTGGGACCACCTGTGTTTAAAGTTGAAAAGTTTGAAAGTTGGAAAATGATAAGTAATGATTACCGTGAAAGTCACCTGATTATCTGAAGCTGTGATTTGAAACCGGCCGTTGCCGGCATCGTTGTCCCCGTGGGGAACGTTTAAAAGGTTGAGTAAGGGACTCCTTACGGACAAGCCCGTGAACTTGCAGGGCAACAACAAACGTTAGTGGGTTGTAAATAATTAATGTTGTTACCGCTTCCAACCGTTGCCGCCTCCGGAGAGGCAGATTGGAGGAAGGGCCCGCAGTGGAGCAGGCTGAGGCCCAGCCACCACAGGAACCGGTGGCATTCCTCTGGGGGTTCTAGGGGCTCCCCATGGACGTGGGTCCCCTGGAAAGGACAGATCCCGCTCGCGTAACTTGGTGCAGGACTGGGGTCACGGGGTGCTGCCTGTTTCTTAGGGGCAGCATCAGGGCCAGGTTGCTTGGGTAGGTGAGAGCGGAAGCCGTAACCGTTTGTTACCGTAACGTTTAAGAAAAGTGCCTCCTGTTGTGGGATGATGTTATTTTACATGTATTGTGTTTTTCTTATCTTTTTTCAGAAAAATAAAACCGGTGTTGGACGGGCAGCCTGCGGACGGTCTGCATTTTGCTAAGGGGGAATGTGACGCCCTGGGCAACCCAGGGGTCACAGGTAACTACATTACCACACCCTACACCCCGGTTAGGTACACCAAAGCTAGACCAGAAATCCTTGTTGGCTTCCTCCAGGGGTTGGTGTTCACACCAGGGGGTGGAGCCAGGCAGTTGGTCTCCGCCCACCGAGGAGTTCACAGTCCTGGAAGCGGGAAAAGAGCTCAGATTAGAGTTGAGTAGGAGAGTGAAGGAGTGAAGTGGTAGGAGAGCAAGCAAAAACTGACTGAGAGCGTCCGGGTGTGTGCCCCGGATGGAGACAGCAAGGTTAGCAGACGGCGGTGACCGTCTGCAGGAGTGGCCGATCGGAGTTGCCGAAAGGACTGTGGACGGGTGGTGGCCCGGCGGTACCAGAGCGGTACACAAAGTGAGGCCAGCACCATTGGCAGGTGTACTATGATCCGGAACCATGGAAGACCATCACAAATCATTGGCAAAAAGGTGACAAGAGCATTGGCAACTAATCTGGCCGCCATGCCCTTACTAACCAACACAACTAGAAGTAGCCGAGGGGTGAACTAACATCCTGTGCACCGCGAACCCAGCCGGAGAACTAACTATGCTAAAGGTAGGAAAGATGAATAACTCTCTGCCTCAGAAAATAGACAAGAATAGCAAGCCCCCCACATTCAAAGACTGCGGTGATATAGAAAAAACACAATACACAGGTAGATGACAGGATTAGCAAAAGGTGAGGCCCCCGCTGACTAAAATAGGAAAGGACAGGAAAGGGACTGATGGTTGCCAGAGAAAAACCCTACAAAATACCAACTTCCTGATAGTACAAAAAGGCCCTCAGATCGCTCGATCTGAACTCCGTCCTATACCAGGTGCCCTTGTTATACCAATGAACAGAAAACAAGAATTATAACAAATTCAACAAGCCACAAACACATGGACCCAAAAAGGAGCTATACTCCATACAGAACTGCAGGGAGTTCCTCAACAATCCACTGAGGGGGAAAATCCCTGGAAGGAAATAAACTGAAACCAACCACAACAAATGACAAACCCAGATAAGCAAAGAACCAGACAATAAATAAAGAGCAAGAACTTATCTGGAGTGGATATGGTGTAGAGCAGGATTAAGCAGGCTAGAGATACAAAGAACAACTGACATCCGGCAACAGCCTGCAATCAGACCAGGACTTAAATAGGCAGAGAGTTAGGAAAGGAAACACCCATTGCACAACACACCTGGTCTCTATCCAAACCCTTCCTGGCCACCAGAGGGAGCCTCCCAGCAGCCAAGACATAACTAACATTCACAACAGTACCCCCCCCTTGAGGAGGGGGTCACCGAACCCTCACCCACGCCACCGGGTCGCTCAGGATGAGCATGATGGAAGGTGCGAACCAACCTGTCCGCATGAATGTCAGAAGCCACAACCCAAGAGTTATCCTCCTGCCCATAACCCTTCCATTTTACAAGGTACTGAAGCTGACGCCTACTGCGACGGGAATCCAGAATTTTTTCAACCTCATACTCCAGATCCCCTTGTACCAAAACAGGGTCAGGAGGCGCTGCTACAGGAACTGCTGGCTCCACATGTTTCTTCAACAAGGACTTATGGAAGACATTGTGAATCTTAAATGACGCAGGCAGAGTCAAACGGAAAGATACAGGATTAATAATCTCCGAAATCTTATAAGGTCCAATAAATCTGGGCTTAAATTTAGGAAACGGAACTCTCATAGGAATATTTTTAGAGGACAACCACACCATGTCCCCTACTTTAAACCGGGGACCAACAGTCCGACGCCGGTTGGCAAACTTTTGGGCAGTTTCTTGGGACTGAAACAATTTATCCACTACCTGCCCCCAAATCTGCTGCATTCTGTTGACCACCGAATCCACCCCCGGACAGTCAGACGCCTCAAGCTGCCCTGAGAGGAGCCTAGGGTGATACCCAAAATTGCAGAAAAAGGGGGACACCAACGTGATAGAGCTAGCTCTATTGTTAAGGGCAAATTCAGCCAAAGGCAAAAACGAAACCCAGTCATCCTGATCCGCAGAAACAAAACACCGTAAATAGGTCTCCAGGGTCTGGTTAGCCCTTTCAGTCTGACCATTGGTCTGAGGATGAAACGCCGAGGAGAAAGACAGCTGAACACCCAATTTGGAGCACAAAATCCTCCAAAACCTGGATACAAACTGCACCCCTCTGTCAGAAACAATGTTTTCGGGAATACCATGCAAACGGACAACATGTTGCAAAAACAAAGGCACCAACTCTGATGAAGACGGCAACTTAGATAGGGGAACCAAGTGGACCATCTTGGAGAATCTGTCACAGATCACCCAAATCACAGTCATTTTCTGAGAGACGGGAAGCTCTGAAATAAAATCCATAGAGATGTGCGTCCAAGGTTGCTTAGGTACAGGCAAAGGCAATAATAGCCCACTAGAACGTGAACAACAGGGCTTGGACCTAGAACAAACTCCACACGACTGCACAAAACGACGGACATCTCGGGACAGGGAAGGCCACCAAAAAGAGCGTCTCACAAGATCCCGAGTACCAAAAATGCCAGGATGACCCGCCAAAACAGAGCAATGAACCTCAGAGACAACTCGGTCTCTCCATTGGTCTGGGACAAACAGTTTCCCTGTAGGACATCTCTCAGGTTTATCCTCCTGAAATTCCGCCAGAGCCAACCGCAGATCAGGCGAAATAGCCGAGAAAACTACACCATCATTCAGGATAGTAGACGGTTCGACAACCTCCAAAGAGTCAGTGCAGAAACTCCTGGAAAGGGCATCGGCCTTAACATTCTTGGTGCCCGGCAAAAAAGAGACCACAAAATTAAACCGGGTAAAAAACAATGCCCACCTGGCCTGCCGAGGATTCAACCTCTTGGCCGATTCCAGATAGATGAGATTCTTGTGGTCCGTAAGCACCACAACTTGATGCCTAGTAAAGATGAGCGAACCGGTCCCGGTTCGGCTCGAGGTCGGCTCGCCGAACGGGGGTCCCGTTCGAGTTCGGTTCATCGAACGTTCGACGAACCGAACTCGAACGTATAGGCTAGAATGGGAGGCAATCACAAACACATAAAAATGCATGATAAATGTACACAAACAGTTAATAAACATTGCCATAACATTTACCGGTCCTCGCGATCCCTTCTGCACTCTGTCTCCTGCCGCTATTCCATCCGATGATCGCTGAATCCTCCCGTGACCGGCACTGCCAGCAGAGATGCAGGACCTGTCGTGACGTCAGAATAGCCATGTGACCAGTCACGTGGCTATTATCTCATTGGCTACAGACTGGTCACATGACTATGACACGTCATGTAGGACCTGCGAGTGCATCTCTCCGGTACACGGTGCACATATGTGTATCGCCGTGTACCGGCGACATGCTCTAGCACACGGTCGACTCCCCGTTCCGTTAGGGACCGGCTGTCACAGCCGGTCATTAACGGAGATCACCGTTGCCATAGCAACGCAGTTAGCGGTGATGTCACCTATAACCGCGGCTCCGAGAGCACCGTTGCTATGGTAACGCGTCTGTCAGCGTTACCGCTGTTACCGCTGACAGCCAGCACTGATCACTCACGGAGTGAAGGCTGCACGATTGTAGTGAGCATTGTAGTGAGGATGGAGGTTCCCCAGCCCCAAGTGATGAGCTGGTGAATCTCATCCTCACTACAATCGTCACTACTACTACACTAGTGAGGATTGTAGTGAGCATTGTAGTGAGGATGGAGGTTCCCCAGCCCCAAGTGATGAGCTGGTGAATCTCATCCTCACTACAATCGTCACTACTACTACACTAGAAAGAAAGAAGACAGAAGAGCAGGATCGTGGAGGGCTGACAGGGGGTAATAAAGATGGAGTCTCTAATGTGTCTGTGTATTTATTTCTATTAAAGTATTTTTTCTCTGTGTGGTGTTTTTTTTAACCCTTTATTGGAGATTCTTAATGGCCGGGGTCAAACGTGCCTGACATTAAGAATCTCTGGCTTAATACTGGCTAGTAAAACAAAGCCAGTATTAACTCATGATTACCCAACAAGCCACCCGGCTCCAGGGCTGTTGGAAGAGTTGGATACAGCGCCAGATGATGGCGCTTCTATGAGAGCGCCATTTTCTGGGGCGGCTGCGGACTGAAATCCGCAGTAGAGGGGCCCAGAAACCTCGGGCTAACCTGTGCTGCGGATTCCAATCCCAGCTGCCTAGTTGTACCCGGCTGGACACAAAAATGGGGCGAAGCCCACGTCATTTGTTTTTTAATTATTTCATGAAATAAGTGAAATAATTAAAAAAAAACGGGCTTCCCTATATTTTTGGTTCCCAGCCGGGTACAAATAGGCAACTGGGGGTTGGAGGCAGCCCGTGGCTGCCTGCTGTACCTGGCTAGCATACAAAAATATGGCGAAGCTCACGTCCTTTTTTTTGTAGTTTTTTGGCAAAAAAAATAAAAATGCTTCCCTGGATTTTCCATTGCCAGTGAAGGTAACACCAAGCAGTGGGGGTTAGCCGCCAGTAGCTGCTTGGATTAACCTTAGCTAGCAATACAAAAAATGCAGCGGGAGCCCATATATATTTTTTTTAATTATTTATTTAAATAACTAAAAATAAAATGGGCTTCCCTGTATTTTGATTGCTAGACATCACAGTGCTGTAAAAATAAATCTTTAAAAAAATGACGTAGCGCTCCGCGGTATTTTTGATTCTCAGCGCAGATAAAGCAGACAGCTATGGGTTGCCACCCCCATCTGCCTGCCGTTACCTTGGTTGGCAATCAAAATACAGGGAAGCCCATTAATTTTTTCTATTTAAAAAATGGTTAAAAAAAAAAATGACGTTGGGTCCCCCCATTTTTGATAGCCAGCTAGGGTAAAGCAGATGGCTGTAGCCTGAAAACCACAGCTGGCAGCTTTACCGTGGTTGGGGATCCAATATGGAGGTCCCCTCAGGCTCTTTTTTATAATTATTTTATAAATATTAATAATTACACAATAAAAGTAGGGTCCCCCCCAAATTGGATCACCAGCCAAGGTAAAGCGGACAGCTGTGGTCTGGTATTCTCAGGGTGGGAAGGTCCATAGTTATTGGGCCTTCACAGCCTAAAAATAGCAGGCCGCAGGCACCCCAGACGTGGCGCATCCACTAGATGCGCCAATCCTGGCGCTTCACCCCAGCTCATCCCGTGCCCTGGTGCAGTGGCAAACGGGGTAATAAATCGGGTTGATACTAGCTGTAAAGTCACCTGAGATCAAGCCCAGCAGTTTGTGATGTCATGGCATCTATTAGATACCCAACATCATAAACTGTCAGTACTAACAAAAAAAAAAAAATCGACAAAAGAAATTTATTTGAAAAAACAGTCCCCAAAACATTTCCTCTTTCACCAATTTATTGTAAGAAAAAAAATAAAGGGGTCCCACGCCGACTCTGGACCGTCTAGAATATGGGGGGGAGACACTCAGGGAACGTATCCCCCATTTTCTAGGAGTGCGGACCCTTCATGTGAGGAGTGTGGGTGCAATGAATCTGCACTCACTCTCCCCGGGTCCACAGCAGCAGAGTCCATGTCGTAATGGTTGCTACCAAAGCTGCAATGCCCTGCTCATGAGGTAAGGGCATGCCTAATCAGGAGAACTACTGTAGAGGAAGCTCTGCTCACTGGTATATAGGTGCTCAGAGGTAATAATAGATAAAATTAGTGAGTAACCTCGGCACTCTAAATCTCCCAGACTAAGTCAGTAAGTCACAACGGATAGTAATACAAAATCACTCTTTATTGGTCCGTATTAAGAAAAAAAATTTTTTCATAAGCATATATGTTTTTGTCCAAAACAAGTTACAAATGACGTTTCAGCCTGAGCCTTCGTCAGATTGGACTTATCTGCATGTAATCATGAAAAATGACAATAATCAGTATCACATAAGAGTGAGAGAACAATAACATAAACTCGAACAATGTAGAGGTACAATTGGGATGCAGCAAAAAAATTGCAACACAGCAAGAAATGAAACACATGATACAAATGTCATAATACAGTACAAGGACAATATAGTAATGACAAATATGGGGTCAGAGTAGACTTAGACAGCTCTGGTACGAAAGAGATGTCAATCATAAAGTAACATGTGCAGTAGGTGTAGAGCTACAGTATGCATGGCAGAGCTAATGGGTAGACCGACCATAGAAAAAGAACGGAGAAAAAGTGGAGAAAAAGTGGAGAAAAAAATGGAGAAAAAGTGGAGAAAAAGTGGAGAAAAAGTGGAGAAAAAGTGGAGAAAAAGTGGAGAATAAGTGGAGAATAAGTGGAGAAAAAGTGGAGAAAAAGTGGAGAATAAGTGGAGAAAAAAATGGAGAAAAAGTGGAGAATAAGTGGAGAAAAAGTGGAGAAAAAGTGGAGAAAAAGTGGAGAATAAGTGGAGAAAAAAATGGAGAAAAAGTGGAGAATAAGTGGAGAAAAAGTGGAGAAAAAGTGGAGAAAAAGTGGAGAAAAAAATGGAGAAAAAGTGGAGAAAAAGTGGAGAAAAAGTGGAGAAAAAGTGGAGAAAAAAGTGGAGAAAAAATGGAGAAAAAGTGGAGAAAAAGTGGAGAAAAAGTGGAGAAAAAAGTGGAGAAAAAATGGAGAAAAAGTGGAGAAAAAGTGGAGAAAACGTGGAGAAAAAGTGGAGAAAAAAGTGGAGAAAAAATGGAGAAAAAGTGGAGAAAAAGTGGAGAAAAAAGTGGAGAAAAAATGGAGAATAAGTGGAGAAAAAAATGGAGAAAAAGTGGAGAATAAGTGGAGTAAAAATGGAGAAAAAGTGGAGAAAAAGTGGAGAAAAAGTGGAGAAAAAGTGGAGAAAAAGTGGAGAATAAGTGGAGAAAAAAATGGAGAAAAAGTGGAGAAAAAGTGGAGAAAAAGTGGAGAAAAAGTGGAGAATAAGTGGAGAATAAGTGGAGAAAAAGTGGAGAATAAGTGGAGAAAAAAATGGAGAAAAAGTGGAGAATAAGTGGAGAAAAAGTGGAGAAAAAGTGGAGAAAAAGTGGAGAATAAGTGGAGAAAAAAATGGAGAAAAAGTGGAGAATAAGTGGAGAAAAAGTGGAGAAAAAGTGGAGAAAAAGTGGAGAAAAAGTGGAGAAAAAGTGGAGAAAAAGTGGAGAAAAAAGTGGAGAAAAAATGGAGAAAAAGTGGAGAAAAAGTGGAGAAAAAGTGGAGAAAAAGTGGAGAAAAAAGTGGAGAAAAAATGGAGAAAAAGTGGAGAAAAAGTGGAGAAAAAGTGGAGAAAAAAGTGGAGAAAAAATGGAGAAAAAGTGGAGAAAAAGTGGAGAAAACGTGGAGAAAAAGTGGAGAAAAAAGTGGAGAAAAAATGGAGAAAAAGTGGAGAAAAAGTGGAGAAAAAAGTGGAGAAAAAATGGAGAATAAGTGGAGAAAAAAATGGAGAAAAAGTGGAGAATAAGTGGAGTAAAAATGGAGAAAAAGTGGAGAAAAAGTGGAGAAAAAAATGGAGAAAAAGTGGAGAAAAAGTGGAGAAAAAAGTGGAGAAAAAATGGAGAAAAAGTGGAGAAAAAGTGGAGAAAAAGTGGAGAAAAAAGTGGAGAAAAAATGGAGAAAAAGTGGAGAAAAAGTGGAGAAAACGTGGAGAAAAAGTGGAGAAAAAAGTGGAGAAAAAATGGAGGAAAAAAGTGGAGAAAAAATGGAGAAAAAGTGGAGAAAAAGTGGAGAAAACGTGGAGAAAAAGTGGAGAATAAGTGGAGAATAAGTGGAGAATAAGTAGAGAAAAAGTAAAGAAAAAGTGGAGAAAAAGTGGAAAATAAGTGGAGAAAAAGTGGAGAAAAAGTGGAGAAAAAGTGGAGAAAAAGTGGAGAATAAGTGGAGAATAAGTGGAGAAAAAGTGGAGAAAAAGTGGAGAAAAAGTGGAGAAAAAGTGGAGAATAAGTGGAGAAAAAGTGGAGAAAAAGTGGAAAATAAGTGGAGAAAAAGTGGAGAAAAAGTGGAGAAAAAGTGGAGAATAAGTGGAGAATAAGTGGAGAAAAAAATGGAGAAAAAGTGGAGAAAAAGTGGAGAAAAAAATGGAGAAAAAGTGGAGAATAAGTGGAGAAAAAAATGGAGAAAAAGTGGAGAAAAAGTGGAGAAAAAGTGGAGAAAAAGTGGAGAAAAAAATGGAGAAAAAGTGGAGAAAAAGTGGAGAAAAAGTGGAGAAAAAAATGGAGAAAAAGTGGAGAAAAAGTGGAGAAAAAGTGGAGAAAAAGTGGAGAAAAAAATGGAGAAAAGTGGAGAAAAAGTGGAGTAAAAATGGAGAAAAAGTGGAGAAAAAGTGGAGAAAAAAATATAGAAAAAGTGGAGAAAAAGTGGAGAAAAAAATGGGGAAAAAGTGGAGAAAAAGTGGAGAAAAAATGGAGAAAAAGTGAAGAAAAAGTGGAGAAAAAGTGGAGAAAAAGTGGAGAAAAAGTAGAGAAAAAAATGGAGAAAAAGTGGAGAAAAAGTGGAGTAAAAATGGAGAAAAAGTGGAGAAAAAATGGAGAAAAAAATGGATAAAAAGTGGAGAAAAAGTGGAGAAAAAGTGGAGAAAAAGTGGAGAAAAAATGGATAAAAAGTGGAGAAAAAGTGGGGAATAAGTGGAGAAAAAGTGGAGAAAAAAATGGAGAAAAAGTGGAGAAAAAGTGGAGAAAAAGTGGAGAAAAAGTGGAGAAAAAAATGGAGAAAAAGTGGAGAAAAAGTGGAGAAAATGTGGAGAAAAAAATGGAGAAAAAGTGGAGAAAAAATGGAGAAAAAGTGGAGAAAAAGTGGAGAAAAAGTAGAGAAAAAAATGGAGAAAAAGTGGAGAAAAAGTGGAGTAAAAATGGAGAAAAAGTGGAGAAAAAATGGAGAAAAAAATGGATAAAAAGTGGAGAAAAAGTGGAGAAAAAGTGGAGAAAAAATGGATAAAAAGTGGAGAAAAAGTGAAGAAAAAGTGGAGAAAAAATGGAGAAAAAATGGAGAAAAAAAATGTAGAAAAAGTGGAGAAAAAAAATGGAGAAAAAGTGGAGAAAAAGTGGAGCACCCTTTGGTGCCTTTCATGTGGCACTAAGGGGTGCTTAGCTTTGTATTTAGCCAAAAAAATGAAAAAAAAAATGACGTAGGGTTCCCCCTAGTTTTGTAGCCAGCTAGGGTAAAGCAGACGGCTGCAGCCTGCAGACCACAGCTGGCAACCTCACCTTGGCTGGTAATCCAAAACTGAGGGCACCCACGCTGTTATTTTAAATTAAATAAATAATTTAAAAAAAAAACACGTAGGGGTCCCCCAAAATTGGATCACCAGCCAAGGTAAAGCAGACAGCTGGGGCCTGTTATTCTCAGACTAGGGAGGTCCATGGTTATTGGACTCTCCCCAGCCTAAAAATAGCAGGCCGCAGCCGCCCCAGAAGTGGCGCATCCATTAGATGCGCCAATCCTGGTGCTTCGCCCCAGCTCATCCCGCGCCCTGGTGCGGTGGCAAACGGGGTAATATATGGGGTTAATACCAGGTGTGTAATGTCACCTGGCATCAAGCCCTGGGGTTGGTGAGGTCAGGCGTCTATCAGATACCCGACATCACCAACCCAGTCAGTAATAAAAAAAATAGACGACAAACACATTTTTATTTGAAAAAACACTCCCCAAAACATTCCCTCTTTAACCAATTTATTAGAATGAAAAACAAATCCAGGTCTGGTGTAATCCAAGGGGTTGCCATGACGATCCACACTGTCCCAGTCAATGAAGAGCAGGATGTTCCCCATTGGCTGGGAGAGCAATGCAGTGACCTGAGCTAACATCAATGGGTCAGCCCAGGTCACTGCAGGGCATGACAAGTGCTGCTGTCAGCGAGGTACATTACCTGCGCTGATCTCCAGCACACTGACAGCCCCTGTCACTCAGTTCAATGACCGCCGCCTTCACAGCCAAGAATCGCGAGAGGCCCGTGACGTCACCGCTAGTCAGTCTCGGGTCGGAAGCGAGAGAAGGTGATGTGACAAGCGGCGACCATGGAGGACAGTGACAGCGCTGAGGTCGGGATGGCGGGACTTCATCACCGCAGGCAGGGCCGGCTCCAGGTTTTTGTGGGCCCCGGGCGGAAGAGTCTCAGTGGGTCCCATACACACGCAGACACACACACATACACAGATACATACACATACATATACATATTTAAAGACAAACTCACAAAAATACATATAAACAGACAAATCTATACAGTCATATACACTGACATACATAGATACACATCATACATGCATACATACAGAGACACACACTGCTATGCTTCATACATACATACAGACACACACATACTGCTCTGCTGCATACATACATACAGACACACACACACACACTGCTCTGCTACATACATACATATAGACAGACACACACACACTGCTCTGCTACATACATACATATAGACAGACACACACATACTGCTCTGCTGCATACATACAGACACACACACACACTGCTCTGCTGCATACATACATACAGACAGACACGCATACTGCTCTGCTGCATACATACATACAGACACGCATACTGCTCTGCTGCATACATACATGCATACATACATACAGACAGACACGCATACTGCTCTTCTGCATACATACATACATACAGACAGACACGCATACTGCTCTGCATGCATACATACAGACACACATACTGCTCTGCTGCATACATACATGCATACATACAGACACGCATACTGCTCTGCTGCATACATACATGCATACATACAGACACGCATACTGCTCTGCTGCATACATACATGCATACATACAGACACGCATACTGCTCTGCTGCACATATACATGCATACATACAGACACGCATACTGCTCTGCTGCATACATACATGCATACATACAGACACGCATACTGCTCTGCTGCATATATACATACATACATACAGACACGCATACTGCTCTGCTGCATATATACATACATACAGACACATATACTGCTCTGCTGCATACATACATGCATACATACAGACACGCATACTGCTCTGCTGCATATATACATGCATACATACAGACACGCATACTGCTCTGCTGCATACATACATGCATACATACAGACAGACACGCATATTGCTCTGCTGCATACATACATACATACATACAGACACGCACACTGCTCTGCTGCATATATACATACATACACGCATACTGCTCTGCTGCATATATACATACATACATACACGCATACTGCTCTGCTGCATATATACATACATACAGACACGCATACTGCTCTGCTGCATATATACATACATACATACAGACACGTATACTGCTCTGCTGCATACATACATGCATACATACAGACAGACACGCATATTGCTCTGCTGCATATATATATACAGACAGACACGTATACTACTCTGCTACATATATACATACATACAGACACGTATACTGCTCTGCTGCATACATACATGCATACATACATACAGACACGCATATTGCTCTGTTGCATATATATATACATACATACAGACACGCATACTGCTCTGCTGCATACATACATGCATACATACAGACATGCATACTACTTTGCTACATATATACATACATACATAGACACGCATACTGCTCTGCTGCATATATACATACATACAGACACGCATACTGCTCTGCTGCATATATACATACATACAGACACGCATACTGCTCTGCTGCATATATACATACATACAGACACGCATACTGCTCTGCTGCATATATACATACATACATACAGACACGCATACTGCTCTGCTGCATACATACATACATACATACAGACACGCACACTGCTCTGCTGCATATATACATACATACACGCATACTGCTCTGCTGCATATATACATACATACATACACGCATACTGCTCTGCTGCATATATACATACATACAGACACGCATACTGCTCTGCTGCATATATACATACATACATACAGACATGTATACTGCTCTGCTGCATACATACATGCATACATACAGACACGCATATTGCTCTGCTGCATATATATATACAGACAGACACGTATACTGCTCTGCTGCATATATACATACATACATACAGACACGCATACTGCTCTGCTGCATACATACATACATATAGACACGCATGCTGCTCTGCTGCATGCATACATACAAACACACACCTTGCTCTGCGGGGCCCACACACGTGGCTCCGGGGGTCACACACACGGCTCTGCGGGGCCCACACACGCAGCTCCGGGGGTCACACACACGGCTCTGCGGGGCCTACACACGCACGGGGGGACAGGGAGTGGCGGGGAGGGAGTGATGTCCCACATACTGATCAGGTCACGGTGCAGATGGGGCCCACACAGCGCCGGAGGGAAGCGATGTGCTGGGGGTCGCTGGCTGGCACTGTGACTCCTTCATCTGTGCGACCGAGCAGGACGCCGGGCGGTAGCTCCGCCCACAGATGATGCTCAATGCAGGAGAACACAGTGGCCTTAAAGGGCTGGCAGGCACAGTTTCCAGTGCCAAGGACTGCTGCCCCCGGGCCGACCGCAGGTAAGCCGAGCGGGACCGTCTGTGTGTGTGTGTGTGTGTGTGTGTGTGTGTACATGCCGCGGACAGGAGGGGGCGGAGTGAGCTGAGCGGGAAAGTGTGGGCTTCCTGCACGTAACTAAGATAAACATCGGGTTACTAACCAAAGCGTTTTGCTTGGATACCCGATGTTTATCTTGGTTACCAGCTTCTGGCAGGCTGCCAGCGATGGCTCCTGCACACTCTAGCTGTAAAAAGCCCTGCTTTTTGCTGCTAGAACCGTTCTCGAACGTATCTAGAACTATCGAGCTTTTGCAAAAAGCTCGAGTTCTAGTTCGATCTCGAACAGCCCCCAAAATCACTCGAGCCCCGAACTGGAGAACCTCGAACCACGAACCGCGCTCAACTCTAATGCCTAGCCCCCTCCAACCAATGCCTCCACTCTTCAAATGCCCACTTCATAGCTAATAATTCCCGGTTCCCCACATCATAATTCCGTTCAGAAGGAGCAAATTTCCGAGAGAAAAAAGCACAGGGCTTAAGTTTACCCGAAGTAGCGTCTCGTTGAGACAGAACAGCACCTGCTCCGATCTCTGAGGCATCAATCTCAAATTGAAATGGGTGAGACACATCAGGTTGCTGCAGAACTGGGGCAGAAGTGAATCGCCTTTTAAGCTCCTGGAAGGCCACAATAGCCTCAGGGGTCCAATGCTCAGCATCAGCTCCCTTCTTTGTCAAATCTGTCAGAGGTTTGACAATGGCAGAAAAATTGGCTATAAATTTACGGTAAAAATTAGCAAACCCCAAAAACCGCTGCAGGGATTTTAGAGAAGTCGGTTGCACCCAGTCGTAAATAGCCTGAACCTTAACCGGGTCCATTTCAATAGCGGAGGGAGACAGGATGAAGCCCAAAAAGGAAATCCTTTGCACCCCAAAGAGGCACTTTGACCCCTTAACGTAAAGTGCATTATCCTTAAGTATCTGAAAAACATCCCGTACTTGCCCCACATGAGAGTCCCAATCATCAGAAAAAATCAAGATGTCATCCAAATACACAATCAAAAATTTACCAATAAAGTCCCGAAAAATATCATTCATGAAGGCCTGGAAGACGGAGGGTGCATTAGTGAGCCCAAAAGGCATCACTAGGTACTCAAAATGCCCCTCAGGAGTATTAAAAGCCGTCTTCCATTCATCACCCTCCTTAATACGAATGAGATTATACGCACTCTTGAAATCCAGTTTCGTAAACCATTTGGCACTCTGCACTCTAGAGAACAGATCAGACATCAGAGGCAAAGGGTACTGATATTTGACCGTAATTTTATTAAGAAGACGGTAATTAATACAAGGCCTCAACGAACCATCTTTCTTAGCAACAAAGAAGAAGCCAGCACCCAAAGGAGAAGATGAGGGCCGAATGTGCCCCTTCTCCAATGATTCTCTGATGTATGACCGCATGGCATCATGTTCGGGCACAGACAAGTTGAAAATTCGCCCCTTGGGAAATTTACAACCGGGCACCAACTCAATGGCACAGTCACAGTCCCGGTGTGGGTCAAATATATAGAAATAGGAAAACGGGTTTTAGCCGCGCTGAAAAACCACTGGTACAGGATTAATGAAGAGGTTTCTTTTTTATTTTTATTTTGTGGAAATGCTGAAATAAAAAAGAAACCTCTTCATTAATCCTGTACCAGTGGTTTTTCAGCGCGGCTAAAACCCGTTTTCCTATTTCTATATATTTGACATTTGCTAGCCACGGGGCCGCTGCTTTCAAACCAATCTGACACTCACATGCGATCTCAGGAGTTGTGACTGGCACAACCAGATCAGGTGAGTGTACTCTTATTTCTGTCATCTCCAGTCATACCGGGTAAGACCCTATTTGCGCCTTCTGTCTCCCCACCTCTAGCACCTGTACAGTCCCGGTGTGGGGGCAGAGAATCAGATTCCTGGTCATTAAATACATCACGGAAATCAGACAAGAAAGCCGGAACATCAACTGCCTGAGCAGACGTGGACGACACGGAAAGGTCCTGATGCAAACCTTGACAACCCCAACTAGTTACCGACAAGGATCTCCAGTCAAGAACCGGATTATGGGTCTGCAACCACGGAAATCCCAGTACCAAGGTGTCCTGTAGATTATGCAATACTAAAAATGTACAAGTTTCCTGATGCGCTTGTGCAACTCTCATAGGCACCTGGGTCCAAAATTGGGGTTTAGGTTCTGCCAAAGGGGTAGCATCAATGCCTCTTAAAGGAATAGGAGTTTGCAAAGGAACCATGGGAAAACCACAATCCCTAGCAAACCCAAAATCCATCAAGATGAGCGCTGCCCCTGAGTCCACAAAGGCAAATGCAGAAAAGGAAGACAATGAGCAAATCAATGTGACAGACAAAAGAAACTTTGGTTGCAAAGAACCCACAGTAACAGAAGTAGCCAATCTCCTTTCACGTTTAGGGCAGACAGAGATGTTATGAGAAGCGTCTCCACAATAGAAGCACAGTCTATTCTTCCGTCTGAACCCCTGCCGACTAGCATTAGAAAGGACCCTATCACACTCCATAGGCTCCAAAGGCTGTTCCACAGGCACAAAACCAGCAGGTATCTTCCTGCGCTCACGTAAACGCCTATCAATCTGAATAGCCAAGGTCATAGAGGCATCAAGACCAGAAGGGACGGGAAATCCTACCATTACATCCTTCACAGCATCCGCCATACCCTTGCGAAAAAGAGCCGCAAGCGCATCATCATTCCATTTGGTAAGGACCGCCCACTTACGAAATTTCTGACAAAACGTTTCTGCAGAATCCAAACCCTGAGTTAAGGACAACAAGACCTTTTCTGCTTGGTCCACAATATTGGGTTCGTCATATAATAATCCCAAGGCCTGAAAAAAGGAGTCCACATCATTGAGAATCGGATCATCAGACGCTGAAGAGAAGGCCCAGTCCTGAGGGTCACCACGCAGCAAGGAGATGACAATCTTAACCTGCTGTACGGGATTCCCTGAGGACTTAGGGCGCAGGTCAAAAAATAATTTACAATTATTTTTGAAGCTCAAAAATCTCGACCTATCTCCCGAAAAAAATTCAGGAACGGGAATTTTAGGCTCTGCAAGGGGAGTCTGTGCAAGATAAGACTCTATACGACGAACCTTAGCATCAAGATGAGCAACACGCTCACCCAATTCATACATGCTAGACAAAAGGAATCTTCCACAGAACCCAAAGAAGAAGAGGAAAAACACCAAAAAAAAAAAAATTCTCAGCAGCTTTTTTTTTTTTTTCTCTTTTTTTCCTTCTTAAGAGTACCCTTTAAATTTGTTTGGCCGGATGTACTGTTATGATCCGGAACCATGGAAGACCATCACAAATCATTGGCAAAAAGGTGACAAGAGCATTGGCAACTAATCTGGCCGCCATCCCCTTACTAACCAACACAACTAGAAGTAGCCGAGGGGTGAACTAACATCCTGTGCACCGCGAACCCAGCCAGAGAACTAACTATCCTAAAGGTAGGAAAGATGAATAACTCTCTGCCTCAGAAAATAGACAAGAATAGCAAGCCCCCCACATTCAAAGACTGCGGTGATATAGGAAAAACACAATACACAGGTAGATGACAGGATTAGCAAAAGGTGAGGCCCCCGCTGACTAAAATAGGAAAGGACAGGAAAGGGACTGATGGTTGCCAGAGAAAAACCCTACAAAATACCAACTTCCTGATAGTACAAAAAGGCCCTCAGATCGCTCGATCTGAACTCCGTCCTATACCAGGTGCCCTTGTCATACCAATGAACAGAAAACAAGAATTATAACAAATTCAACAAGCCACAAACACATGGACCCAAAAAGGAGCTATACTCCACACAGAACTGCAGGGAGTTCCTCAACAATCCACTGAGGGGGAAAATCCCTGGAAGGAAATAAACTGAAACCAACCACAACAAATGACAAACCCAGATAAGCAAAGAACCAGACAATAAATAAAGAGCAAGAACTTATCTGGAGTGGATGTGGTGTAGAGCAGGATTAAGCAGGCTAGAGATACAAAGAACAACTGACATCAGGCAACAGCCTGCAATCAGACCAGGACTTAAATAGGCAAAGAGTTAGGAAAGGAAACACCCACTGCACAACACACCTGGTCTCTATCCAAACCCTTCCTGGCCACCAGAGGGAGCCTCCCAGCAGCCAAGACATAACTAACATTCACAACACAGGGGCATTTCGGATCCCGGCAAGGCTTGGAGTCGCCGTAATTTGCCAAATCCGTCAGTGAAGGGGACCTCCGGGTCTCCAAACAACCAAGTCCCGATTGAAGGCAAAAGTCCAACTGTGTGGGAGAGACACCGCCATCGCCAAGGCACCAGTTTCTCAGGGCCAGCGCCTGCGGGCAAAGAGGGGCTCCTCCGGCCCATATCCAAGCCGGGGAGCGGGTTACCGGTGGGAACCCATCGCTACCAACCGAAGTACTAGGTGCAGGGAAAGAGACAGTCACCGTTAACTACCGGGGAAAAGCAACAGCAGCCGTCCGTGGGAACCGTCTTTCCAGCCGTGTGTTTTACCGTGAACTGTGTCAACGTCTCAGGCTGAGTGAGTACCACAGTGCCGTACGGCACAGCGCTGCCCCCGCATCCCTGCACCTCATCAGGCCCCATAACCCGCCTGCCATCCTGTCCAACCCCATCACCGGGCCCCGGGACCATCAACCCCCTACCCACGGAGGGGAGGACTAACAACTTAGCTGCTCCGGTCACCGCTCCCGGGATCCCTGTTCAGAGCAGCAGTGGTGTCACTATAATCACCACAACCGTGGGTGGCGTCACGGACAATCACCAAATCCCCCACCACCAAAACAATCAAACCCCCTATCACTCACGGGCGAGGAGCGCCGCTCGAGTCCCCAGGATCCGACCCACCGCTCGAGCCACCGAGCAGCAGCAGCAGCCGCAGAGCAGCGGCGGCCGGACCCGAGCAGTGGGAGAGCACAGCGTTGACACCCTCCTCCCCGCCCGCGACAAGTGCAGAGTAGGAGAAAAAAATAACAGGTCTGTGAGAGCCAGAATTCTTGCTAGTAGGTAGAGGATTAAATACATATGTCATGCAATAGAATACTAATTATGTAAAATTCATATATTGTGATTTTCCAGATTTTTTTTTATTCTGACTGTCACAGTTGAAGTATACCTACAATAAAATTACTCACCTCTCCATTCTTGTAGGTGGGAAAACTTGAAAAATCAGCAGTGTGTCAAATGCTTTATTTCCACACTAAACCACTCTTCATAACATACGGTAAAAAGAGATTTCAGTCCGTTATCCTAGCAATACGCCCGCACAGGTTCGGATACACTTCTTAAGTATCACAGAGGAGCTATATCCATCTCCACTCACTGACCCTGGCCAGTATACACACTCCTCTCCAGAGGTAGCTTTCCAAGGACAAAGTCAGAAAAAGGAAGTTTGTATGCTCACCACAATACTGAATACATGAAATACCTGTGGCATATATCCATCCGGAAAATACTCCTTCAAACCGCTAGCCCATGGTAGAATCCGAATCTTGATAAATAAATAAAATCCTCTTTGATTGATGTGCATTAAAATCCATGTTATTGCAGGAAAACATATCCAATGGTATTTCAGGCTTACACTCTT
Source organism: Anomaloglossus baeobatrachus (assembly GCF_048569485.1). Classification (NCBI taxonomy): domain Eukaryota; kingdom Metazoa; phylum Chordata; class Amphibia; order Anura; family Aromobatidae; genus Anomaloglossus; species Anomaloglossus baeobatrachus. Next base: position 57,726,561 of record NC_134358.1, read on the forward strand.
GATCACTGGGGGTATAAGAGCGGAAACATGTTTGGATATGTTTCCTGCTATAACCATGGATTTTAATGCACATCAATAAAAGGGGATTTTATTTATCAAGATCCACATTCTCCTTTTTCCTTTGGTTGCCTTTCCAAGTTTTCACAAACCATCTTACACTGATCCTGGTCACACGAAGCAAACCCCCTCTTCCTTCCGAAGATTCCATCTAGAGGTCTCCCAACCTATTATTCACAGTCCCGGTCAGGACAAGACAATCCTCCCATCTATCAGAGGACTCCTTCTGGGAGACATCATAGATTCCCCACACTGACCATGTGGCAAGCAAAACAAAAAGGTATGTGGATAGCTAGACCCATCCGCCTCTCTAGTTATCCATAAAACCTAGCCCTGGTATGCCCTAACGAGACTCGTGGCACTACAAGTTCAAGAACAAACATCTAGGTTTACATCAACTTCTGTGATACATACCGGTCTCTATATTACACTGGGTACTGCATAACTCTGTACCTTTACTTTACTGGGTACAAAATATATTTTTTATAAACCAATATTAAGGAGTTGTCTAAAGAAGCTATCATCTCTTCATAGGATAGTTAATAATTTAGAGACTGAAACTGGTACCGCACCAGTGACAGAACAAGGCACTTATAACCCTGCTAGAATGGAGCGGCAGTGTGATTGCTCAATCGCTCCACCATTTATTCTCTATGAAGTTGCTTACCACTGTGCTTGTGTTTTTATTATTATTATTATTATTATTATTAATATTCCATGGCGCTTTACATGTGAAAGGGATACACTGTACATAGACAAGTACAATAATTACAATAATCGTAGTCATTTTAAGGCAGAGACTAGTACAGGAGGATCTACATGGGATGGGTGAGGATACAGTAGGTGAGGGTAGTGATGGTCATGTGGCGCTTTATCAGACGGAGGGTTACGGCAGGTTGTAGGCTTGTTGGAAGAGGTGGGTCTTCAGGTTCCTTTTGAAGCTTGTCAAGGTAGGCGAGAGTCTGATATGTTGTGGCAGAGCATTCAAGAGTATGGGGGAGGCACGGGAGAAATCTTGGGTGTTATGGTGGGAAGAGGAGATGAGAGGGGAGTAGAGAATAAGATCTTGTGAAGATCGAAGGTTACGTTCAGGTAAGTAAGGGGTAAGTACCGAGAGACCCTGCCTCAACATTCTAATGGGGATAAACGTGTCCTCTCTGCCGATCAGTGGGAATCCCAATAGTCAGGCCCCCACTGTTCTATAAGTTCTCAACAATAACTTCTTATCACCAAATAATTCCTTTAAAACAAGTTATACAATATTGCTCAAAGACATTTAATTCTGTCACCTTTCTAAACTGTTTTTATACGGTCATCCATATAAAGATAAAGTTATCCATATTGGAGACTTTATTATTTAAAGAGCAACATGACTATATAAACAGTTTGAGGGTGGGGCATGGATCATACTGACACATCCACTTTAACGTCATAAACCAATAAAAGTGCAACTATGCGATCTTATCAAAATACAAAGATCTTATTTACTATATTTTTGTTGGAAGCAGTTTTACATTTCACTTGTAGCTGCCAAAATATAAGATATTATCATATTAGTTTACACATTTGTGTGTCTTTGTAGCATAACAAAAAATTATCTTGTCTATATGGTAATATAACAATCCCAATGACAATAAAAATACCAGTATCTTAATATTTCAAAATGTACTCTACCTGTCATTCCAGATGACTTTTTAGAAAAAGCTGGTGTGTGTGCATAAAAAAAATAACACTATTTCTTTCCATTACTTCAAGTGGATCTTGCAGTTTTTCCCTCTGCAGTCTCGGTCTCTAGTTTTCAGGAGTCTTTAGGTTAGAGGATAGAGACTAGCTACAATCATTCCTCCCATAGACTGCACCCATAGACAAGAGGGATTCCTGCTTTTCTGCCTCTTCTAATCTTTCTAAAAGCATTAACGGTGTGAGAGAATACAAGCCCTTTTGTATTCTATAGAAACCATCTTGTCTTATAACTGAATAATATCCTAGGGCTCAGCTAACACTGATGGGACGGGAGGTTTCACATTTCTACACGCACCCCTGCGGCTCTTATTGGTGCATAGTTACTTCTTTGTTTGGGATACTATACAAAACTGGTCACATGATGTAGTGAAGACAGAAACCTTCAGTACACCATACTAGGCTGTGATGTATTGATTTCCCAGGTGCAGGTAAAACAAATCTTATTAATTTGGAGTTCGAACGGCATAGATCGAGTGAATTTTGCTCAGAACACCATGGAGAACATTAAAAAGCATTGCTGAGCTGTGTAGCTGTGAATCCAGGTTTTAAGTAAGCTAACACTTAATTTGAAAGGAGGAGCTTCATTTTGGCATCCCTGTGCCTCACTGCTCACAATAATCCCTCAATGAATGGACAGTCTGACTTGTTTTGATCCTAATAGATTATAATTGTTCTTAGAGTGAATGGTAAGATTGAGAGTCAGGAGGGAGTGAAAGAAGTGGCTCCTAATTGAGTCACTAATTGTTTGCATGATCAACTAAAACAGAAATTGTCTGATTGAGTACTTGTCATGTCTCAGGATCAGAGTTCTAAATTACCATCTGAGACGATGCACAATTAAGCATTGCTCTTTTTTTCCTATGGGCAATTAAGGGTTAATCCATTCCCTGGTTCAGCAGCAGAATTGCTCAGCTGCCTTCAGTTGAGCACTTCTGGGCTGTATTTAACCCCTTCAGCCCCGGGACACTTTCCGTTTTTGCGTTTTTTGTTTTTTGCTCCCCTTCTTCCGAGAGCCGTAACTATTTTATCTTTCCGTCAATCTTGCCATATGAGGGCTTGTTTTTTGTGGGACATGTTGTACTTTTAAACGAAATCATAAGTTTTACCATATGGTGTACTGGAAAACAGCAAAAAAATTCCAAGTGTGGAAAAATTGCAAAAAAAGTGTGATGGCACAATAGTTTTTGGGATGTTTTATTCACGGTGTTCACTATATGGTAAAAATGATGTATGGGTATGATGCCTGAGGTCGATGCGAGTTTGTAGACACCAAAGATGTATAGGTTTACTTGTATCTAAGAGGTTAAAAAAATTCACAAGCTTGTCCAATAAAAGTGGCGTACGTTTTGCGCCATTTTCCGAAACCCGTAGAGTTCTCATTTTTTGGTATCTATGGCTCAGTGATGGCTTATTTTTTGTGTCTCAAGCTGATGTTTCTAATGGTACTTTTTTTGCGCAGATGCTACATTTTGATCGCTTGTTATTGCAATTTGCGTAAAACTTGTGGCGACCAAAAAAACGTAATTTTGGCATTTGGAATTTTATTGCCACTACGCCGTTTACCAATCAGATTAATTTATTTTATATTTTGATAGATCGGGAATTTCTGAACGCGGCGATACCAAATATGTGTATATTTATTTATTTTTTAATCCTTTAATTTTCAATGGGGGGAAAGGGGGGTGATTTGAACTTTTAGGTTTGTTTGTTTTTTTTAATTTTTTAAAACTTTTTTTTACTTTTTTCTTTTATTTTACTAGTCACCCTAGGGGGCTATAGCGATCAGCAATCCGATCGCTCTTATCTATCTGATGATCACAGCTATACAGCTGTAAACAGCAGATATAGTAACTTCCTGTTTCCTTCTGCTCCGGCCTGAGGGAAAACGAAAGTGAAATATCATAGCTGCAGGCGTCCTCACATGACCCTGTGCTATGATGGCAACCACCGAAAGTCACGTGATCACTCACGTGACTTCCGGTGGGGGCGGCGGTAAGTAAAAAACATGGCCGCGCGCATATAGATCTCGCTGCCAGACTTTGGCAGCGAGATGTAAGGGGTTAATGTTACGGGTGGAATGTGATTCCACTCGTAACATGCAGGCACACATGTCAGCTGTTGAAAACAGCTGATATGTGTGCCGATCAACGCCGCCTGCCTGCGGCAGGGGGCGGGGCTTAACGGGACACGCTCCATGACAGAAATATCCGTCCATGGTCGTGAAGGGGTTAAACCCTCTGTTTGCTGAAGACTTTGCTGGTTATTCAATTCATTTTGGGAGCTAACCTGGAGCAGAGAGGACGTGGTGGTTGCTGTTGTGCTGTTTGCTGCTATTGTGCAAGTTTAATGGTTTCTTCAACCTCCTTTCTTTATACCTTTATACTTACTCTGTGGTCATTCCTTGGTGCACGTTATTGGTGTGTATAGGTTTTGTTATCCCCGTTTGTTTCTGTGTTGGTGGGTTATTGGTAGAGATGAGCGAGCCTCTAGAGGCTCAAGTTCGATTCGTCGAACGGAGGCCGCGTTCGAGTTCGGTTCGACGAACCGCTCGACGGACCTCTCGAACCCCATTGAAAACAATGGCAGGCAAACACAAACACATAAAAAAACCTAGAAAACACCTTCAAAGGTGTCCAAAAGCTAACAAACAACTCCCAAGACACCACAAACACATAGGAAAATGACAAGGACATATACTCATGCAAAAACAAAACAGCTGGACGAGGAAAAAAAGGAGGAGACACAGATATAGGCATGTCATGCCCTTCTAAAATCATGTAAAACACAGCAAGGGGACTCCAAACAGAGTCTCCCTTTTTTCCAAAAATTGGGCCACACACAACACTTCAGTGGCATCACTTGTGCCCCAGTTGCAAACTGGATCTGTTGATTAGCATCAAGCACATTCAAAAATACGCCAGCCTTAACTGTCCCCAGGATGACACCGGGGTACGTAGCAAAGTCTTTGCTGAACCATGACTTGGCTCATTGTTAAAAACACAGCAAGGGGACTCCAAGCAGAGTCTCCCTTTTTTTCAAAAATTGGGCCACACAGACACCCCTTCAGTGGCATCACTTGTGCCCTATTTGCAAACTTAAAGTATAGAAGCACGGTCTGATAGAGCGCTAAGGAGGCCACAGTATTAGATTAATTTTTTTTAGAATTTATTGTTTTCTATCAGCCACAACGCGTGATGAAGATATTGTGTATATCGAAACGCATTGTGGCTGATAGAAAACAATAAATTCTAAAAAAAATTAATCTAATACTGTGGCCTCCTTAGCGCTCTATCAGACCGTGCTTCTATACTTTACTGCTGATCTTTCCCCCTGTGGGTTCACGGCAAGAGCTGCTTGATACGGAGGTCAGATTACCAGAGACGCCCAGTGATCTGTCTTGTGACCAGCTCTTCAGGAATTTGCTTCCTTAGATGGACATTGTGGGCTAACAGGTTAGAAGAGCTCTGACACCACACTCCCGCCTTATACCGTGGTTGTGCGAGGGCTGCACAACCACATCAGGTGAGCTGATTCCTTTTCTCCTCCTCACCGCTATCTCCCAGAACCTTCACATGCGCTCCCTTGTTTAATTTTTATCATATTTGCAAACTTGACAGGTAGATTTGCATCAAGCACATTCCAAAATACGCCAGTTTTAACTGTCCCCAAGATGACAACAGGGTAGGTAGCAAATGTGACGCCCTGGACTATCCATGTCGTCCCAGGTAGACACAACAACACTACACACCCCCTTCCCAGTTAGGTAACAGCAGTCAAACTAAAAGCCTTGTCACCACCCTCCAGGTTTGATGTCCACACCAGGGGGGTGGAGCCAGGTGGTTGCCTCCACCCACCGAGGAGTTCACAGGCCTGGAGGCGGGAACCCAAGTAGTGGTAGTCGAGTTGAAGTCTAGCTCAGGCCCTGGAAGGGTCAAGTTCAAGTCCAGAAGCAGACCTGTGCTCAGGCCTGCCAAAGACTACTCCGGTGGCTGGGTTGGAGCCCAGTCACCATTGGCAAGGAGGCAGATGGTAGTGGCCGCCTGCAGGAGACCGGGAATACGACCGGTGGAACCGTAAGTGACCGGGACTGGGTAGTTGCCTGCCGGAACCGAACCGGGGAGCCAACTGGATACCGGCGCACCCGGCAGGGTACTCAGACCCTGAACTAGGCTAGAAGCCACCACCATAGTCAAATTAACTGATTGCAGTCTGGACCTCAGGGGTTCATTCCCACCTAAGTCCCGATTGAAGGCAACAGCCCAACTATTCCAGATAAGTGCCACCGCCAAGGGCCAGAGATCCAAAGGGCCAGCGTCTGCGGGAAAATGGGCTCCTACGACAGATACACGTCGGGGAGCGGACTACCGGTGCCTAGGCACAGGAGTCAAGATTCACATACAGAGGTGCAGGAGAAAGCTGGACATTACCAACCTAACCTGGGAAAAGCTGCAGCCGGCTGCGGGCCCCATTCATCACTCCGTTTGGTTTACCAGCGACTACAGTGTCCTGTGTCAGACTGAGTACACCAGTGCCATCCGGCACCACGCCGCGCTGCATCGCAACACTACACCCTGCACCCGGGCCCCGGCCCACCGGACCCCGGGACTAACATCCCCTACCCACGGAGGGGTCAACACCTAGCTGCGCTACTACACCGCTCCCAGGGGCCCCACACCTTCACCGCAGCGGTGGTGTCTACAATCACCACAACCCGTGGGTGGCGTCACGAACTATCACTTCAAACCAAAAACACCCAAATCCCCGCGTGTAGCGCCAACTCCCTTGCAGAGCGACATGACCCCGGGTCCGTGAGAGGCTCGAGCCATCACTTGCAGTGCGAGCATGGATCCGAGTGGCTCGGCGGTCGCAGCTGAGCCCACGGGGCGGTACACATCGACTCTTCTGGCGTCACAAACAGGATTGAGCCAGTCCACTTACCAGTGGAAGTGCGCCTTGAAGTCCCCGTCAGCGGCGTCTCGCTGAAAATTTTGAGAATCCGCCATCTTTGGCACAAAGAGTTCCCACCCGAGCCGTCTTCCCTGAGCAGAAAGGGTGCGAAAGCGAAGCCCCGCCCCCCAAGAGCAGAGTGGAGCAAAAAGCTAGAGAAGTGCTCAGAAAAGACCAAGGGGGGAGCGGATGAAGAATGGCGGCATGTAACTAGCGCTGCAGAGTGCAGGGATGCCAGGACTCTGCCGAAACCCATTCCTGGATCCAGCAGCAAGATGTGCCAGGTGCTCCAGGCCACAGTCCACTCCATGATGGCGGAGTGGATGTCGGAGATGAAGGGCCTGGTTGCAACTGTGCAGGCATATGAAGTGGAGGTGGTCTCAGAGGAGCGGGTAAGCGACCCACGCCCCTATGTCTCCGAGGGAACGGCCACTGCGGCTGAGGGCCCTGGCCTCCTGCCATCCACCATGCCACCTTCCTCACTGCCCACGGCCACGGCCACCGCCCCGACCGCCCCGTTACCCCTGTCACTAGTAGCGGAGCCCGCAGCATCTGTGGGAGAGGGCCCAGACCTGGGGCCCCCGGGCCTTATCTTTGTCACCGCCCTGGCACTCACCCCGGCAGTCCGCCCGGCCACAACGGAGGTGATCTTCGACCCAGAGTAGGTTGAAGATGCTCCATACTGGGAGCGGCGGCTACGGCAGCTACGCCACGAGATCGCTGTTTAAAGAGAAGAGTGTTGAAAGGTAGCGGTTCCCGACTACCATGTTAAAGTCCCTGTTGGGACCCTGTTGATGTTCCCGTTAACCCCCAAAGTTAAGGAATCTGGTCAGAGGAGCAGTCGTACCCGCACCGCCGGCGGCTGAAAATGGAGTGCTGTGGGACAGTGTCGCCCGTGAGTGCAGGTGGCATTGGGGGCTCGTCCTGCCCAGTGGTGGACTGTGGGAAAGCTGCAGGAGGAGGCTGTGAGTTTGACCAAAAGTTAGAGTAAAGGCAGCGGAACCCGGCTGCCAAAGTGACACAGTCCCCGTTGGGACCCACCTGCAAGTCCGCGTTGGGACCTATATTGTTTATGGTAGCGGACCAGCTACTGAAGAGTCCGTCCCTGTTGGGGCTTTTGTTGCCCCTTTTGTAACATAAGAAATCATGAACTAGCAAGCTGCCCAAGAACTTTTGGGCTTGTAAATAGTGCCCTTATTGCCCTTCCCATAACTCCCATAACTGCCGGTCTCCGGAGAGGCTGGTTGGAGGGAGGAGCTGCAGCAGAGCAGGTTGGGGTCCGGTCACCACAGGAACCGGTGACCATCCTCCGGGTCAGGGGTCCCCTGGACGTGGGGCCTCTGAGTGACTGCAGGGTGTGAAACACCGTACCCGTTTCCGCTTGGGTTGCCTGGCCAAGTTCCTGATCTGGACTGGGGAAAAGTGGTGCTGCCCACTTCTTAGGGGCAGCATCAAGGCTAGGTTGCTTGGGTGGGAAAGCAGAAGGACAAGGACCCGTTATTATTAAAGTTGTTTGCAACGTTTAAAGTGATGTGCCTCCCGTAAGGGAAGAAAAAGAAAGCCTACATATTTTTTATTATGTAAATATGTTATTATAAATGTATACGTGTTTCTTATCTTTTTGCAGTTTACAACAAAAATAAACCGGTGATGGACGGGCAGCCCGCGGACGGTCTGCATTAAACCAAGGGGGAATGTGACTCCCTGGACTATCCAGGTCGTCCCAGGTAGACACAACAACACTACACACCCCCCTTCCCAGTTAGGTAACAGCAGTCAAACTAAAAGCCTTGTCACCACCCTCCAGGTTTTATGTCCACACCAGGGGGGTGAAGCCAGGTTGGCTCCACCCACCGAGGAGTTCACAGGCCTGGAGGCGGGAACCCAAGTAGTGGTAGTCGAGTTGAAGTCTAGCTCAGGCCCTGGAAGGGTCAAATTCAAGTCCAGAAGCAGACCTGTGCTCAGGCCTACCAAAGACTTCTCCGGTGGCTGGGTTGGAGCACAGTCACCTTTGGCAAGGAGGCAGACGGTAGTGGCCACCTGCAGAAGACCGGGAATACGACCGGTGGAACTGTAAGGTTACCCCTGGGTCCGTGGGAGGCTTGAGCCACCACCCGCAGTGCGAGCACGGATCCGAGCAGCTCGGCGGTCGCAGCCGAGCCCACGGGGCGGTACACAAAGTCTTTGCTGAACCATGACTTGTTCATCTTGGCTCGTTTTTAAAAACACAGCAAGGGGACTCCAAGCAGAGTCTCCCTTTTTTCCAAAAATTGGGCCCCACAGACACCCCTTCATTGGCATCACTTGTGCCCCAGTTGCAAACTTGACAGGTAGATTTGCATCAAGCCCATTTAAAAAAAAAAAGCCAGCCTTAACTGTCCCCAGGATGACACCGGGTAGGTAGCAAAGTCTTTGCTGAACCATGACTTGTTCATCTTGGCTCATTTTTAAAAACACAGAAAGGGGACTCCAAGCAGAGTCTCCCTTTTTTCCAAAAAATGCGCCGCACAGACACCCCTTCAGTGGCATCCGTTGTTCCCCAGTTGCAAACTTGACAGGTAGATTTGCATCAAGCACATTCCAAAATATGCCAGCCTTTACTCTCCCCAGGATGACAAAGGGGTAGTAAAGTCCTTGCGGATCCATGACTTGTTCATCTTGATGAATGTTTGTATGTCCACATTGTCACTAGACAGACGCGTGCGCTTATCTGTCAGCACACACCCAGCAGCACTGAAAACACATTCCGAGACAATGCTGGCTGCGGGACATGACAAGATCTCCAAGGCGTAAGTGGCAAGCTCAGGCCATTTTTCAAGATTGGAAGCCCAAAATGAGCAAGGCTCCAGTTGAAAAGTCATGGCATCGATGTTCATTTGGAGATACTCCTGTATCATCCTCTCCAGCCGTTGGTCTCTTGTGGCCTTGCATTGGATGGTCTAAAAAAAATATGAAACGATTCCATAAAATTGCTGTTACCAGCACCAGATACGGTGTTGCTGGTACGGTTTGACTGATAATGACGAGACAGTCTCATGTTTGTCAAGTTACAACTGGGAGATTCACTCCCTGCACCACGGCTGTTTGGTGGAAAAGCCGAGCTAAGATTGAGTAACAGCTTCTGATGATACTCCTGCATACGTGCGTCCCTTTCTATGGCTGGAATTATTTCTCCAAATTTGGACTTGGGATCTAATAGTGTGGCAACCCAGTAGTCATCATCACTTCTAATTCGGACAATCCGAGGGTCATGTTGTAGGTAGTGCAGTAAGAAGGTGCTCATGTGTCTTGCGCATCCATGCGGACTAAGTCCTCGCTGTGTTTGTGGCGGTGAGGTCATAACCGTTCTTTCTTTCTCTGACATCTCCCCCCAACCTCGTTCAACCGAAATTTGACCAAGGTCTCCCTCATCTGCTGAGCCTTTCATGTCCATCGAGAGTTCATCCTCCATTTCTTCCTGGGCTCATGCACCTTCCTCAACATTTTGGCTGCTACCATGCACCCTTGTTAATCCCTTTCCCCCACTGTCCCATGCCTGCCGCCTTGGTGATGCTGAACGTCTGGACCTTATAGATGTTGATATCCCTTGCACATATGAATCCTCCTGTACTTCCTCCCCTTCCTGTTGTCCCACCCCCTGACTCCGAATACTGTTTAGCATGTGCTCGAGCATATAAATGACTGGAATTGTCATGCTGATAATGGCATTTTCAGAACTAAACATATTCGTCGCCATGTCGAAACTGCAGAATGTTGCATAGGTCCTTGACCTAAAAGCACTCCAGCAGTTTGATCTGCCCCACCTCTGCATCTCGTTGGCCCAGGCTATACATCATGACGTATTGCACCAGGGCTAGGAAGTGCTGCCACAGTTACTGCAACATGTGGAGAGTCGAATTCCAGCGTGTCGGCACATCGCATTTCAGGCGATGAAGCGGCAGGCCGCAAGACTTCTGGAGCAATGCAAGTCGGTCAGCTGCGGCAGTTGAACGGCGGAAGTGAGCAGAGAGTGACCATGCCCTGTGCAGAAGCCCATCTAGGCCAGGAAAGTGGGTTAAAAATTGATGGACAACAAGGTTCAACATGTGAGCCATGCAAGGCACGTGTGTCACCTTGCCCTGGCGAAGGGCCGCACCCAGGTTTGCAGCATTGTTGCACACGGCCTTCCCTGGATGGAAGTTGAGTGGAGACAACCATTTACGAAACTCGCTCGCAAGAGCTGACCACAACTCCTCAGCTGTGTGACTCTTATTTCCAAGACATTTCAAGGTAAAGACCGCCTGATGCCGTTGAGTTCTGCTGCCAGCATAGTAAGGAGGTGTGCGGGATTCCTTGTGCGCAGTTACAACGCGGGTGGCCTTACCAGGCAGGCTTGGGGCAGAGGTGGAGGACCCAGACGAGGTTGAGGAGGCAGAAGCAGTGGAGGAACTTTTACATACAGAGGATTGACGCACAAGTCATGGGGATGGTAAGACTTGTTCAGCAGACGCTTCTCCATCTCTCACCATAGTTACCCAGTGCCCAGTCAGCAACATGTAACACCCCTGTCCATGCTTACTGGTCCAAGTCTCGGTGGTGAAATGCACCCTGTCACACACAGAGTTTCTAAAGGAGGCGTTGATGTTCTGTGCGACATGCTGGTGTAGCGCAGGCACACCTTTCTTGGAGAAGTAGTGGCAAGTGGGCATCTGGTACTGGGGCACTGCGACGGACATAGGGTCTCTAAAATCCTCTGTGTCCACCAGGTGGAAAGGCAGCATTTCAGTAGCCAAGAGCTTACAGAGAGTGAAAGTCAACCTCTTAGCTTTGTCATGGCTCGGAGGAAATGGCCTTTTATTAGTCCACATCTGAGGGACCGAGATCTAGCTGGTGTTTGGAGACGGTGTGGGGAAGGGTGTCCCTGGAAAACTGCAGGTCTGTGAGGAAAGGGCAGGCAGAGACATGATGTTGCCTTCATCCAAAGTTGGTGCTCTTGATGTCTGAGAGAGTTGTACACCGGCACTTGTTTCACCTTGCAAAACAACTGATGACCTGCCAAGCAAACTGCCTGTTGTGGTTAATGAGGTGGAAGGTCTGCGTGGAAAAACATGTGTGACAGCTCTCCCCACAGTCATAGAGGATGAAGAGCGCGCGGATGCACTTGAAAGGGCAGACGGTGGTTAGCCCGCTCCGCTAGCCCGCATTGTATCACGGTGAGCTTCCCACTGGGACTTATGCTTCTTATTCATGTGACAATTCATGGAAGACATTTTCAAACTGGTATGCTTTTGGCCTCTACTTATAGATTGGAGACAAATCTTACAGATCACATGATTTGGGAGATCCTTTGCGATGTCAAAAAAGGACCAGGATAGGCAAGGCTTAGAGCCCATGTGACCTGCAGAGCCACCCCGACTTGTGCTCAGAGGCAGAGTTGTGGCTAAGGATGCAGTTGTTGACGTGCTTCCAGTACTCCGACTCTGTCCAGGAAACCACAAGGTAACTTTGTCATCAGTCGCATCCTCCTCCACCACCTCTGGTGACCTCCTCGAGTGCCTGATTGTGGGTTGACAGTAATTGGACTCTAGAACTTCATCATCAAGCATTATGAATGCACTCTCCTCGCCCTCAGACCTAACCTCTTCCTGCCCTGACTGAATAGTTAAGTTGTCATCCCAATCAGGTATCTGCATCTCATCGTCATCAGTATGTTCCAAATTGTCTCCACCAACAAATGTTACAGTTTGGGAATGAGGGTCTACATTATGCTCAGAAACTTGGTCATCAGGGCCTGAATCTGAGTCACAAAGGTTCTGGGCATCACTGTAGACCATTTCCTGGTCTGTACTCACTGTAGCTTTGGAGCAGACCTCTGATTCACAGGCTATAGTGTGACTGAACAGCTGTGCAGACTCAGCCATCTCTGTTACACCATACTCTGCAGGGCGGGTGGAGACTTGATAGCTGGTAGAAAGCAAGTGCGATTGGAGTGACAACTCAGACAACTGTTGTTTTTTGGATCTTGAAGTTGAGGTGGAGGAGAGGCTACTTATTGGAGCACTTGAGATATATTCTAGCATGTTCTTTTTTTGTGCATCATTTACCTTTGTTACAGTTGTTCGGTTCCGTAAAAAAGGTAGCACATCTGATTGTCCACGAAAAGTAGTAGACATTTTACTTTTGCTGGAAGATGGCCTTTCTTCAGCAGATGTTAATGTAGCTTTCCCACATTCCCCACGGACACAAACTATTTTTTCCTTTTCCAACACACCCGTTCCCCTTTCCACCAGCATCTGTCCTTTTGACACTCATTTTGTTTGTGACAAGATTGGACACTTAAAATGTCGTTGCAAAAATGGAGAGGTGGTGTAAAATGCAGAGGTAGTCTAGCTTTATAGACAGCTGAAGAACCAACACTGAGTAACCAGTCAATTTTAGTATGCCCCTAACAGTAGCAGCACAGTTTGCAATTAGAATTGCATAACAAAAATGGACAGATGTGTACCATGCAGAAGTGGTCTAGCTTTATAGACAGCTGAATAACCAATCCCTGAGTATCCCAGTCAATTTTAGTATGCCCCTAACAGTGGCAGCACAGTTTGCTATTAGAATTGCATAGCAAAAATGGACAGGTGTGTACCATGCACAGGTGCTGTACCGTGATTGGCAGCAAAGGAACACAAAGGTAGTATCCCAGTCAATTTTAGTATGCCCTTAACAGTGGCCGCACAGTTTGCAATTAGAATAGCGTGACAAAACTGGGCAGGTGGGTAGAGTGCCCGGGTGCTGTGGGTCAGTGGACAGCAAAGGAACACTAACTTAGTATTCCAGACACTTTTAGGATGGCACAAAAAGTGTCAGCTCTTTGGGCAAATAAAATAGCGTGGCAAAAATGGTCAGGTGGGTACAAAGCACGGGTGCTGTGGGTCAGTGGACAGCAAAGGAACACTAACTTAGTATTCCAGACACTTTTAGTATGGCACAAAAAGTGTCAGCTCTTTGAGCAAATAAAATAGTGTGGCAACAATGGTCAGGTGGGTACAATGCCCGGGTGCTGTGGGTCAGTGGACAGCAAAGGAACACTAACTTAGTTATCAAGACACTTTTAGGATGGCACAAAAAGAGTCATCTCTTTGCGCAAATACAATAGCGTGGCATCAATGGTCAGGTGGGTACAATGCCCGGGTGCTGTGGGTCGGTGGACAGCAAAGGAACACTAACTTAGTATTACAGACACTTTTAGGATGGCACAAAAAGTGTCAGCTCTTTGGGCAAATAAAATAGCGTGGCAAAAATGGGCAGGTGGGTAGAATGCTGGGGGGTGCTGTGGGTCAGTTGACAGCAAAGGAACACTAACTTAGTTTTCCAGACACTTTTAGGATGGCACAAAAAGTGTCAGCTCTTTGGGCAAATAAAATAGCGTGGCAACAATGGGCAGGTGGGTACAATGCCGTGGGTCAGTGGACAGCGAAGGAAGCCTCACTTTCTATCCCTGCTAATGATAAAATGCAGCAAGGAATTTCCTGAGCTGAGGTAGGCAGACGCTGTTATCTAAAGCCCTACACAGCGTTGACACGGACCTGCCTAGCAGCTATGGCTATGAACGCCTGTAAATCAGCCCTGAAAAGGCTGAAATAACCAGTGGTCCCAAATCCCTAAAGCGCTGTATAGATTGCACTGTATCTCTATAGTGCACACAGCAGCAGCAGCGGGAGCGGTGACTGTCACCCACACGCAGCAGACAGATAATGGCGGCGACATGGAAAATGGCCGTAACTTATAAGGCAAGGACATGTGACATGCACAGCCTATGACACATGCCCTTACTTGTCTGTCAAAAATCCACTTAGCTGTGTGTGTCTCTGTGATTTGCTGACAGCCTGGCCCGCTCCACTGTACGCGCGGTTAGGGAAAAAAAAAATGGCGATCAACATTCTCAGCACTTAGCAGCAGCACTGATCTAAACACCGTCCCCCACCCACACACACTATATGCTAAAATTTGGTAATAGCGTGATTCACAGTGACTCACACTATTACAGTGAAAAGCCAGCTAGTAACTAGCTATGCTTTTTGTTGATCGAACCATTCTCGAACGTAACTCGAACTTTCGAGCTTTTAGCAAAAATCACTCGAACATGAAATTAGTGAACCTCGAGCCTCAAACATCGCGCAACTCTAGTTACTGGGCTCCGTTAGGGCCATTCCCCTCGGTGACAGGGACTTAAGGGTGCTTTACACGCTGCGACATCGCTACCGATATATCCTCCGGGTCACATCGTTAGTCACGCACATCCGGCGCAGTGTGTGACACCAAGGAGCAACGATCAACGATCGCAAAATCGTTCAAAAACGGTGATCGTTGACACGTCGCTCCTTTCCCTAATATCGCTGCTGCGACAAGTACGATGTTGTTCGTCGTTCCTGCGGCATCGCACATTGCTATGTGTGACACCGCAGGAACGGCGAACATCTCCTTACCTGCGTCCACCAGAAATGCAGAAGGAAGGAGGTGGGCGGGATGTTATGTCCCGCTCATCTCCACCCCTCCGCTTCTATTGGCTGGCCGCTTAGTGATGCCGCAGTGACGTCGCTATGACGCTGAACGCACCTCCCCCTTGAAGGAGGGATTGTTCGGCAGTCACAGCGACGTCACTGACAAGGTATGTGCGTGTGACGCTGCCATAGCAATAATGTTTGCTATGGCAGTGAGCACCAAATGCTATGCTGGTGGCTCAACCCTGACTACCTCTAAGTCTACCATTGGGGTAAGGGACAGCACAGGGCTCCCAGACTTAGGGGTACTTTGCACACTACGCAGGTGCGATGTCGGTGGGGTCATGTAGAAAGTGACGCACTTCCTGAGTTGCTCTCGACATCGTAGTGTATAAATCCTAGATGATACGATTAACGAGCACAAAATCGTCGTAATCGTGTCATCGGTGTAGCGTCGGCGAATTCCATAATTATGCTGACGCGATGGTCCGATGTTGTTCCTCGCTCCTGCGGCAGCACACATCGCTGTGTGTGAAGTCGCAGGAGCGAGGAACACCACCTTACCTGCGTCCCGGCTGCAATGCGGAAGGAAGCAGGTGGGCGGGATGTTTACATCCCGCTCATCTCCGCCCCTCCGCTCCTATTGTCCACCTGCCATGTGACGTCGCTATGATGCCGCACGACCCGCCCCCTTGATAAGGAGGTGGTTCGCCTGCCAGAGCGACATTGCAGGGCAGGTGAGTGCATGTGAAGCTGCCAAAGCAATAATATTTGCTACGGCAGCTATCACAATGATATTGCAGCTGCGACGGGGGCGGGGACTATCGCCCTCGGCATCGCAGCATCGGCTTGCGATGTCGTAGTGTGCAAAGTACCCCTTAGAGTCAACCTGGTAGTCCCAGTTCCATTTACTAACCAATAACAGTACTATGGACAGCATTGTGGGCAATCTCTTTCATACGTAGAGGTGACTGTGCAGGAAAAGGAAGTAGACGTCAATCTTTTTCCATTGATGGAGGACAAGTGGTAAGCATCGCATAGTGCACCATGAAAAAACTAAATATCCAATTTATGAATTAATATAAAAACCATTGGGGCCATATTATCAAAACTCTCTAATTCTTAGAGATTGCAACCTTAGAGGCCCTTTGCACACTACAACATCGCAGGTGTAAAGCATTTTTGATACGATTAACGAACACAAAAGCGTCGTAATCGTATTATCAGTGTAGCGTCGGTCATTTCCATGAATTGGGAAAGACCGATCTTACGATGTTGTGTGAAGCCGCAGGAGCGAGGAACATCTCCAACCTGCGTCCCGGCCGGCTATGCGAAAGGAAGGAGGTGGGCGGGATGTTTACGTCCTGCTCATCTCCGCCCCTCCGCTTCTATTGGCCGCCTGCCGTGTGACGTCGCTATGACGCCACACAACCCGCCCCCTTAGGAAGGAGGCGGTTTGCCGGCCAGAGCGACGTTGCAGGGCAGGTGACTGCATGTGAAGCTGCCGTAGAGATAATGTTCACTACGGCAGCTATCACCATGATATCGCAGCTGCGACGGGGGCATCGCTATCATATGCTTGTGATGTTGTAGTGTGTAAAGAGCCCCTTAGACTAGACAGTCTAAAACTGCATCACATCTATCAAAGAGGTTAATGCTATTTGATACGTCTGTCCGATTATAACATTGTCTAAGATAACATCACATATTATTTTGCTTAGTTTGTGCCGGATATGTGGGTTGAAATTTTAGTGTATTTTTTTTGCGCAAGTTAAAACATGCCCTTTTTCATTTATGCCATGTCCCTTTTTGGCGCGTCCACAGTTGATAGTTGGACAAATTGTAAAAGTGTCATAAATATGGTGTGACGTCATGGCAGGCCCCACGTCCAATCAGCACCGGCTTCTGTCTCCCTGCCTTCGGACACAGAAGCAATGAACAGGAAGTGAGCTGCAATATAGGCTTTTTATTATACTTGAGGGAACATGTGGCATCAGAAGTGGTTGTCCTAGTAGAGGGCAATCCCTGTAATTACAAAGGTGTTACTTTCACTGTTAACGTGTAAAGATATTGAGATGATATCTGACCCTACCCTGAAAGGTCTTATATAACCCCCTAAACATTAAAATTATAACACCAAGAAAGAAATGTAGTTGAATTATTAAAATCATAGAAACAAAAGACGTGTTGATATGCAAGTGGTGAAACAATAGTAGCAACGTTTTAAAAAAATCTAGATCTTTTTCATTATTGATTATGAGCTTACTTACATATTTTGGCATGCTATCAACAAGGTTATTAATGACTGCAAAATGTTCTGTCATGTGGAAAGCACTTAAAAAAAATCATCAAAACCCGCTGCTGGCAGCTCCGTCTACAATTGCTGACCAATGATGTCACATACATGTTCGATGAGATACAAATCAGGAGATGCTCCAGGACATCTAATAACCAATAATTCCAGATTTTCATTATATCACACATATTTATGCTAACTCCATATAAACATTGTTTTCAAGAAAAAGACTGGAGTAATTCCACATATTATGAATGGAAAGTTTTTATTTAAGATTAGATGCAAAAAATGATAGACATACAACATAGACATTAAAAATGTATAGTGTTACAGTGCACGGAACTACACAAAGATGCGGAGGTTTGGCATGCTGACTGTGAACAGGATTTAGTTTGTTGGTTTGCTGATTTTAATATAAATTGCTTTCACAGGAGACTATGTTGCGAGCGGTGGGCCGGATCCCGGGGACTCGAGCGGCATTCCTCGCCCGTGAGTGAAAAGGGGTTTGGTTTTGGGGATTTATTGTCCTGACGCCACCAACGGTTGTGGTGAGATTGGTCACACCACCGCTGCTCTGGACGGGGATCCCGGGAGCGATGACAGGGAGCAGCTTGGATGTTGGTTCTCCCCTCCGTGGGTGGGGGGTTGGTTGTCCCGGGGCCCGGTGATGGGGTAGGGATGGATGGCAGGCGGGTTACGGGGCCTGGTGAGGTGCAGGGTCATGGGGGCAGCGCTGTGCCGCACGGCATGGTGGTACTCACTCAGCCAATCATGAACACAAAGTCTCCGGTAAAACAAACGGCTGGATGGACGGGTCCCACAGACGGCTGCGGTGTTTCTCCTCCCGGCAGGTTGATGGTGACTGCCTTTCCCTGCACCTGTGTAGTGTAGACGGTTCCAATGGGTTCCCACCGGTAACCCGCTCCCCAGCTTGGATATGTGCTGAAGGAGCCCCTTTTGCCTGCAGGCTCTGGCCCTGGGAACTGTAGCCTTGGCGCTGACTGTGTTTCCTTCTAACAGTTGGACTGTTGCCTTCTATCGGGACTTGGCTGCTGAGAAACCCCGGAGGTTCCCTTCGCTAACGGATTTGACAATTTCAGCGGCGACCCCTAGCCTTGTCGGGGTCCGTAAGCCCTGCTGGTTGGTGCTGGCTTCTCTTTGCGTACCGGTCCGGTACCGCCGGGCCACCGCCCGTCCATGGTCCTTACGGCTAGCTCCAATAGGCCTCTACTGCAGACGGTCACCACCGTCTGCCAACCTTGCTGTTCCGTCCGGACCACACACCTGGACCGCTTTCTGTCCGCTCCTCTACCACTTCCCTTCCTTACACTTCAAACCTCACAACTCAACTCTTTCCTTTCTCCGCCTCCAGGACTGTGAACTCCTCGGTGGGCAGGACCAACCGCCTGGCCCACCCCCTGGTGTGAACATCAGCCCCTGGAGGGAGGCAACAAGGATTTTTGTTTGACTTAGGTGTGCCTGACCGGGGTGTGGGGTGTGTTGGTGTAGTATCTGTGATGTCCTGGCTTATCCAGGGTGCCACATTCCCCCATAGTAAAATGCAGACCGTCCGCGGGCTGCCCGTCCATCACCGGTTTTATTTTCACAACTGAAAAGAGATAAAACGGTAACATATTATACAAGTATATTAACTCTTCCCACATCGGGAGGCACATTTCTTAAACGTTGCTAATGGTAATGGCTTCCGCTCTCTCCCACCCACGCAACCTGGCCCTGATGCTGCCCCTAAGCAAATGGGCAGCACCCCTTGACCCCAGTCCAGCACAAGTTACCCGAGCGGGTTCTGTCCTTTTCAGGGGACCCACGTCCATGGGGAACCCCTGAAACCCCCGGAGGATCGCCACCGGTTGCGGCAGTGGCGGGCTTGGGCCATCTTTTTCCTCCACGCCCATCCTCCAAATCAGCCTCTCCGGAGGCGGTAACGGTAAAGCCATAAAAACATTTTTATTTACATACCACAAGTTCGTGGTTGCCCTGCTAGTTCTCGGGCTTGTCCGTAGCAGTTTCTACGCATTGTGTTGTAAACAGTCCCCACGGGGACAACAGTTGCCGGCAACGACCGGTTCTAATCAGGGTTGGTCAATCAGGTAACATCTTCGGTTTATTCTTTCTTATCATTCATTAAAACTTTCAAAACGGTACTTTGGTGGTCCCAACGGGGACAACTTGCAACGGGACTCCGCTGCCATTACTCGGACTCTTCGGTGTCGGCCGGGGGAGGGGGCGCGGTAGACACTCGGGCCTCTTGGCTGCCCCTCAGCTTTGCATCCAACGCGAACCACCCCCTCTCCCCGCAGTGCCAGGTGTTCCTCCGGCAGGTGGGCGTTGACATCCCGCTGGGCTACAAAGACTTCGGCCTCCAGGCCCGGCTCGTAGATAAAGCCATAGCCCCGGCGGACATCAAACCGCCTCACCTGCCCTTCGTAGAGTGGGCCCCAGACACGGAAGGTCGCTTGACGGAGGCTTTCTTTTTCCCGGATCGTGCGGGCCACCAACTCCGCCTTCTTTCTCTCCCTCTCGGCGATCTCCGGGCCCAGCTGCGTCGGCTCCCTGTCCCAATACGGGGCTGCTGCGAGCTCCGGCGCACGGGTCGGGCCCCACGAGACCTTCTGGACACTGCCCACCATTGGCAATCTGGATGGAAGGTCCCGCGGTGACTTGGCCTGGGGTGCTGCCCTGCAGCGGCAACCCGGCGCAACCTCAGCCGAGGTGTGGGGGATGGGCGCAGGGGTCCTCTTCCGCTGGGCCTCATGCACAGAGCGGCCTGTCGGCTCCGGCTCGGGAGAAGTCTCCGCAGGTGCCTCCGGTTCAGGCTTCGGCACCTTCCACGGAAGCAGTTCCGATCGGTCACGGGCTCCGGCTGCAGGCCGATCCGCCTGGGCGGACGTGCAGGGTACCGCTACCGGTGGTAGCGGGCCTAGTGGTGGGGTCGCGGCAGCCAACACGGGTAGCGGGGGAGGTAGCAGGGCGAGCGGGTATGGACCGGGTCCCTCGGTACCTTGCTGTTCCGTCCGGGCCACACACCCGGACCGCTTTCTGTCCGCTCCACTACCACTTCCCTTCCTTACACTTCAAACCTCACAACTCAACTCTTTCCTTTTTCCGCCTCCAGTACTGTGAACTCCTCGGTGGGCAGGACCAACCGCCTGCCCCACCCCCTGGTGTGAACATCAGCCCCTGGAGGGAGGCAACAAGGATTTTTGTTTGACTTAGGTGTGACTGACCGGGGTGTGGGGTGTGTTGGTGTAGTAACTGTGACGTCCTGGCTTGTCCAGGGCGCCACAACTGCAGGTCATTTATATCTATCTATATATATGTACACACGGATACTCATGACTCAGTAATGTATGTAAATATATTACTATAGCAAACACATATCAATGTACATATGTTGCTGTTAATCTGTATATACATATATATATATATATATATATATATATATATATATATATATATATATATATCGACATGTACAGGGTCGGACTGGGGTGCCAGGGGCCTACCAGGGAAATTGCCTCTAGGGGCCCACACTATGGCTACCATAAACGTTTTTATTATTTGATCATTTTCGGCTTCTCTCAGTATAACGTGCACCTTTTAGCAAACTCTACAGTGCGCATAGAGCCCTGTCCTGTGCCTGCAGATAGCGCAGTAGAGCCCTGTCCTGTGCCTGCAGATAGCGCAGTAGAGCCCTTTCCTGTGCCTGCAGATAGTGCAGTAGAGCCCTGTCCTGTGCCTGCAGATAGCGCAGTAGAGCCCTGTCCTGTGCCTGCAGATAGTGCAGTAGAGCCCTGTCCTGTGCCTGCAGATAGCGCAGTAGAGCCCTGTCCTGTGCCTGCAGATAGTGCAGTATAGCCCTGTCCTGTGCCTGCAGATAGCGCAGTAGAGCCCTGTCCTGTGCCTGCAGATAGCGCAGTAGAGCCCTGTGCTGTGCCTGCAGATAGCGCAGTAGAGCCCTGTCCTGTGCCTGCAGATAGCGCAGTAGAGCCCTGTCCTGTGCCTGCAGATAGCGCAGTAGAGCCCTGTCCTGTGCCTGCAGATAGCGCAGTAGAGCCCTGTCCTGTGCCTGCAGATAGCGCAGTAGAGCGCTGTCCTGTGCCTGCAGATAGCGCAGTAGAGCCCTGTGCTGTGCCTGCAGATAGCGCAGTAGAGCCCTGTCCTGTGCCTGCAGATAGCGCAGTAGAGACCTGTCCTGTGCCTGCAGATAGCGCAGTAGAGCCCTGTCCTGTGCCTGCAGATAGCGCAGTAGAGCGCTGTCCTGTGCCTGCAGATAGCGCAGTAGAGCCCTGTCCTGTGCCTGCAGATAGCGCAGTAGAGCCCTGTCCTGTGCCTGCAGATAGCGCAGTAGAGCCCTGTCCTGTGCCTGCAGATAGCGCAGTAGAGCCCTGTCCTGTGCCTGCAGATAGCGCAGTAGAGCCCTGTCCTGTGCCTGCAGATAGCACAGGATTTCTTGTAGCCTCTTATTTATTGTAGTTAATAATGGAATCTGTTATTTACAGTCAGTTGCAGTTTTTCTTACTCACGGACATTCCTTGTCCTAGGAAAACCACTGAGTCCATCAGCCAAACAATATTCCCAGTGAAGCAGAATGTTATCCAGCATCTTCATATGGAAACGTTTACAGAAATTAATCACCCTCTGCCCCCATCTATTCCCCCCATATAGGGTCTGCCCTAACTGACTTGGGAACTCCCCTATAGAGTCAGTATGTGGAGGAGCGCAGCATTACCTCCCAATACTCTTCCATTTGGAGACTGGTGAATTCTCTTCTCTTTCCGCCTTCACACATTACATAATTATCAGTAATGATCGGCCCCGGTGTCTGTACTGGATGTGACCAGTCATTCTGTGCGGACAGAGGCCGATAAAAGCCGCACTATGGTTTCCAAATTAGTGTTACATGTTGGATAAACCCTTAATTAGTCCTCCTGTGTATTCTGACAACACTGCTCTATGGGCAGATCATGTAATTTTTTTTTTTTACATATACAGTATTTATACTGAAGCCCCTCCTGTACTATCATCACATATAGAGGCCCCCTGAAGAGTAATTACATATAGCCTAAGATACTGACACTGGGGGTACAGGATAATGACACTGACACTGGAGGTACAGGATAATGACACTGACACTGGGGGTACAGGATAATGACACTGACACTGAGGGTACAGGACACTGACACGGGGGTACAGGATAATGACACTGATACTGGGGGTACAGAATAATGACACTGACACTGGGGATACAGGATAATGACACTGACACTGGAGGTACAGGATAATGACACTGACACTGGGGGTACAGGATAATGACACTGACACTGAGGGTACAGGACACTGACACGGGGGTACAGGATAATGACACTGATACTGGGGGTACAGGATAATGACACTGACACTGGGGGTACAGGATAATGACAATGACACTGGGGGTACAGGATAATGACACTGACACTGGAGGTACAGGATAATGACACTGACACAGAGGTTACAGGATAATGACACTGACACTGGGGGTACAGGATAATGACACTGACACTGGGGGTACAGGATAATGACACTGACACTGGGGGTACAGGATAATGACACTGACACTGTGGTACAGGATAATGAAACTGATACTGGGGGTACAGGATAATGACACTGACACTGGAGGTACAGGATAATGACACTGACACTGGGGGTACAGGATAATGACACTGACACTGAGGGTACAGGACACTGACACGGGGGTACAGGATAATGACACTGATACTGGGGGTACAGGATAATGACACTGACACTGGGGGTACAGGATAATGACAATGACACTGGGGGTACAGGATAATGACACTGACACTGGAGGTACAGGATAATGACACTGACACAGAGGTTACAGGATAATGACACTGACACTGGGGGTACAGGATAATGACACTGACACTGGGGGTACAGGATAATGACACTGACACTGGGGGTACAGGATAATGACACTGACACTGGGGGTACAGGATAATGACACTGACACTGGGGGTACAGGATAATGACACTGACACTGTGGTACAGGATAATGAAACTGATACTGGGGGTACAGGATAATGACACTGACACTGGGGTACAGGATAATGACACTGGGGGTACAGGATAATGACACTGACACTGGGGTACAGGATAATGGCACTGACACTGGAGGTACAGGATAATGACACTGACACTGGGGGTACAGGATAATGACACTGACACTGGGGGTACAGGATAATGACACTGACACTGGGGGTACAGGATAATGACACTGACACAGAGGTTACAGGATAATGACAATGACACTGGGGGTACAGGATAATGACACTGACACTGGGGGTACAGGATAATGACACTGACACTGGGGGTACAGGATAATGACACTGACACTGGGGGGACAGGATAATGACACTGACACTGGGGGTACAGGATAATGACACTGACACTGGGGGTACAGGATAATGACACTGACACTGGGGTACAGGATAATGACACTGACACTGGGGGTACAGGATAATGACACTGACACTGGGGGTACAGGATAATGACACTGACACTGTGGTACAGGATAATGACACTGACACAGAGGTTACAGGATAATGACAATGACACTGGGGTACAGGATAATGACACTGACACTGGGGGTACAGGATAATGACACTGACACTGGGGGTACAGGATAATGACACTGACACTGTGGTACAGGATAATGAAACTGATACTGGGGGTACAGGATAATGACACTGACACTGGGGGTACAGGATAATGACACTGGGGGTACAGGATAATGACACTGATACTGGGGGTACAGGATAATGTCACTGACACTGGGGGTACAGGATATTGACACTGACACAGAGGTTACAGGATAATGACACTGACACTGGGGGTACAGGATAATGACACTGACACTGGGGGTACAGGATAATGACACTGACACTGGGGGTACAGGATAATGTCACTGACACTGGGGGTACAGGATATTAACACTGACACAGAGGTTACAGGATAATGATACTGACACTGGGGGTACAGGATAATGACACTGACACTGGGGGTACAGGAATGACACTGGGGGTACAGGACAATGACACTGGGGTACAGGATAATGACACTGACACTGGGGTACAGGATAATGACACTGACACTGGGGGTACAGGATAATGACACTGATACTGGGGGTACAGGATAATGACACTGGGGGTACAGGATAATGACACTGATACTGGAGGTACAGGATAATGACACTGACACTGGGGGTACAGGATAATGACACTGACAATGGGGGTACAGGATAATGACACTGATACTGGGGGTACAGGATAATGACACTGGGGGTACAGGATAATGACACTGATACTGGGGGTACAGGATAATGTCACTGACACTGGGGGTACAGGATAATGACATTGACACTGGGGGTACAGGATAATGACACTGACACAGAGGTTACAGGATAATGACACTGACACAGAGGTTACAGGATAATGACACTGACACTGGGGGTACAGGATAATGACACTGACACAGTGGTTACAGGATAATGACACTGACACTGGGGGTACAGGATAATGACACTGGGGTACAGGATAATGACACTGACACTGGGGGTACAGGATAATGACACTGGGGTACAGGATAATGACATTGACACTGGGGGTACAGGATAATGACACTGACACAGAGGTTACAGGATAATGACACTGACACAGAGGTTACAGGATAATGACACTGACACTGGGGGTACAGGATAATGACACTGACACAGAGGTTACAGGATAATGACACTGACACTGGGGGTACAGGATAATGACACTGACACTGGGGGTACAGGATAATGACAATGACACTGGGGTACAGGATAATGACACTGACACTGGGGGTACAGGATAATGACAATGACACTGGGGTACAGGATAATGACACTGACACAGAGGTTACAGGATAATGACAATGACAGTGGGGGTACAGGATAATGACACTGGGGTACAGGATAATGACACTGGGGGTACAGGATACTGACACTGGCACTGGGGGGTACAGGATAATGACACTGACACTGAGGGTACAGGATAATGACACTGGGGGTACAGGGTAAGGACACTGACACTGGGGTGTACAGGATAATGACACTGGGGGTACAGCATACTGACACTGGCACTGGGGTACAGGATAATGACATTGACACTGGGGGTACAGGATAAGACACTTGATGTCAAAGAATGGGAAAGCTGAAAGCTGAGGACAAGATGGATATCTATCAGACCATAGAAAAGATGGATGATTAGGAGGAAAAGAGCTTCTTTCCCTCAGCATAGCACTCAGCTTTCCCAATCCCATCCCATGCTGTGACTGCTGTTATCCCTCTTTCCCTAATCCCTACTACTGATATATGGCTACTGTGTGGACTTCACACACATCATGCAGCACCCCCCAAATCACACGGCACACACCCTTTTCTGTATATTACTATTATTATTATTATATTACCCCTCTCTCAAACACACTGAAATCGCATGTGTCACACACCCTGTATCCCTTAACACCCCTCTGTCACAGTCTGGACCCCCATATGCCACTCACCCTGCATCCCCCTTCCCCCCATATCACACTTCCCCCCCTCACCGGACACTTCTTCCTCCGGCACATCATCCCTGAATGGCAGCTCCTGCCCGGCTCCTCCCTCACGGTCACATGGGCATGAGTCATCGCAGGTCCTGCACCACTAGAATGCATCTTCTTCCTCTCGGATGGATCCTGCTCTGCCCCTGCCGCGCTGCAGCTCAAACCTCCAGGTGCCTCCAGGTCAGGAGCGCCCCTCCCCCCCGCTGTCATCTGACTGCTGCCCCTGCATACAATATTATCACCTGCGGTGGCGTCTGGGGAGCCGCGGCCGCAGGCATTGTAATACACCCGGCGGGAGGCCCTGCAGGCTGCGGGTGACAGCATAGATTACAAACAAGGGCGGGGCCTACCGGGGGTTTCCCCGGTACCCCGCCACGCCAGACCGAGCCTGGACATGTATATAGGGCTAAAGGCCCTGTCACACACAGAGATAAATCTGCGGCAGATCTGTGGTTGCAGTGAAATTGTGGACAATCAGTGCCAGGTTTGTGGCTGTGTACAAATGGAACAATATGTCCACGATTTCACTGCAACCACAGATCTGCCAAAGATTTATCTCTGTGTGTGCCGGGGGCTTTAGTGTCTATGATGGTGAGCTAGTCCCACTTAGAGTGATTGCCTTTTTTGAGACACAACACATCACATGAATAACAGGTTTGCACTTTACAAATCAAAGTTAACATTCACCGTATGGAGCACTGTGTTATCAAGGCACCTGTATAGACAGTGTCTGTAATTGTACACTGGCTCCACTCTAAGTGGTTGCCCTTTTAAGACACATCACTTAATAGCTTGATCTATAGTAACGTTACTAACATACTTACATCTTTTACAAGACAGGTTTAGAGTTGTACTACTAGTAACTTTATATATATTATAGCTCACGCGCATTGTAAGGAGACCCGTCTGTGAGTAAATGCCCTGTGTCTATAATTGTAATTGTAAACTGGCTCCACTCTAAATGGTTGCCCTTTTAAGACACATCACTTAAGATGCTCCAGGACATGGTAGCATATTTAGGCCATGAAGTCTGCTCAAAGTTGCAGGTGCAACATGCCTGTTGTATGAAAAGTAACTCCTGAGACATTTTCCGATTTCCTTTTGAAGGACTCGACTGTGCTTCTTGCTGAAGTTTTTATCAATTCACTGTTTAATGGGCTGAAAATCTACCACTTTTTTCCGTTATCACGGGGTATAAAATGACTAAATAGAGAGACTTATACTGGCCCTCAGACTGGGGTCCCTGCGCTGTCCCTTATCTCAGAGGTAGGCTTGTTAGTAGCCAGGTCTGAGCCCCCATCGTGACCCTCACTCCTTTTCAATCCCTATTTTTACTTACCCTCTCCTCCACCCTTAGGATGGGCTGGACATGACATAAGAAACCCCACAAACAACATGGACAAGGGAAAAAACTAAACTCATACACACTGCACACAAACAGAAAGGAGAGACAATACATGTACGAGAGAGAATAAACTATAAGGATAGAAGTAAATGCCAACAGAAATCTTCTACACCACTCAAACAGCAAACTATAGGTCACTACAAATAGGTTCGCCACAAAGACCGGGATCGCATGAGCATAAGCATAAGCTATTATCAGCAGCAAACAGTCTCCCCAGCCTTAAATAGGGAGAATAAAGCTGAATAAGAATAAGCAACGTGAGTCTCCAATAGCTGCACACCACTCCACTGGAAGTAACCATTTGACTGGAAAGCTATGGAAAAGACTCAGCTGACGCCCGGCTGAGGCTGAGCGACGAGGAGACCTCAGGTTGCCTGCTGAACTCTGTGAACAGAGTCCAACGCCGCTTCGGCACCCAGCGAGAGTGGACCTGAACACTGCATGACATCAGTATTGAGCTCTATATTACCTCCCATTGTACCATTGATTGGCAGCTTTCTAACTACATTTTGTAAAAGCAATACAATTCCAGTCAGTTGTGGGGACATGGATAGACAGAGATCATGAAAACCAAGAACTAAATTGCTGCAGGTTTTCTAGTCCTCTTATTGATAATCTCTTGCTGATAAAACACTATTTTAGGACAATTACAATTAGAAGTCCAGTAAATGACATGAATTTGCAATCGGAGTCTTTGTCCCTGTATTATGCCTCCTAAAATATGGTGACCCATTAAAAACATTCATAAAATAAGTGAATGTACAAGATACGATGCCACTAAAAAGTTGACCCATGATAAGTGTCAGATAGAAACTATTTTGTGTTGTATGACTGCTTTAAGGGCAGACACATTAAAAGTTGAATATATCCAAATGTTCATCAGATATTTTGTAATTTTTTTTGTTTAAAAATTAAAAAATATATGCCTAAATTTACAAGTAATATTACGTATAATATGTCACAAAAAATAATTTTCAGAACCACTGCAACTTATAAAATGTGTAAAGTTTACAAAGTTTTGGTGCAAAAAAACACAAGAATGAAAAAATTAATCAGCCTCACCATCCATCTGTTCAATCTTACAGGACCCATGGTATATTGTAGACACTGGGAGTCTTGTTCACTGAGTGAACTAGAGCCCAGTGCCTGAAATGAGTTTTAATGACTTCTTCTCTCCAACATGGATTTTAATATGATTTAATATTTAATAAATTTGGAAGATTTTATACAAATTCACAAAGCTTGAACCTTCTTTTCTTGTGTTTCCTTGTGTTTTTTTTTTGGTGCATATAGCTGCTTCAGGTCAAATATATCTTTGTACCATGTTAGGCCACCTTCACACGCACGTGTCTCCGGTACGTGTTAGGTCCATGCCCGCATGTCCGGAGACACGGGCACACGTAAACCCATTAAAATCAATGGGTTTATGTGCACGCACGTGTGCAGCCATTGGCCCGTGCCTCCGTATCGAGCAGACGTGAGCACATGTGCTCCACACGGATGCATGTCCGTTCTTCTCCAGCAGCACGGGTGTCACATGGCCCGCACACGTACCGCACAGATGTAGTGTGGATGCGGTCCCGTCTGACATGCGCCGGAGAAACACACATGTCAGAGAAAAAAATAACAAAACATTACACACCTTCTCCTGCCCCCCTGTTTCTGCCGCTGCTGTCACTTGCTGCCGACCGCCGCTCATTATGCTCATTTAATATTCACTTCACTGCGGCCGGAAGCAGCAGCAGCGGGGAGTCGGCAGGACCGGAGACCGAAGATCAGCACCACGGACAGAGACGCCAGGGAAAGGTGAGTTGAAAGTTCTCGTTCTCCGTGTGTTATCACGGATAACACACGGAGAACACATGTAGTGCCATAAACATGGCACACGGAGGAGAAAACGCACCTATGACACGTCCGTGAAAGCCAGTAGCTGTATAAATATGTGACTTCAGAATTTGTGTTAGGCCTGTTTCACACGTCAGTGATTCTGGTACGTTTCTGCTTTTTTTTTGTATGTACCAGAATCACTGACAAACGCAGACCCATTATAAAGAATGAGTCTGCTCACACATGAGTAATTTTTTGTGACAGTGTTGTCTCTGTGCAGCGTACACGCATGTCCATGATTGCCGCACGGAGACAAGTCCATTTTTTTTTGCATCACTGATGTCCCACCTACCACACAGTGGTGTGATCCGTGAAACACGTACCAGAAAAATAAAATAATAAACATTTTCAACAGACCTTTCCAGCGACGCTCTGTGCAGCCCCCTCTCTCTCTGCAGCTTCCGGGCCGGCTCATGAAAATTCATGAATGCAGCCAGAGCCGAGCCGGAAGTAGCTGCAGAGAGCGGTGGCTGGACGCTACAGAGCTAGAGACTTCAGCACCATGGAGAGCAGGAACGGGACAGGTGAGCATACGTCCATGTGCAATCACGAATAACTGATCACGTATCACGGATTACAGTACATGGACAACCCACGTGTGCCGTGAATCACGGAACACGGAGGAACATGTGCGTGTTTTACACGTCAGTGAAGAACGTATGTGTTTTTCACTGACATGTGAAACGGGCCTTATACTGAGCCTGATGAAGAGACCTGCGTAGTCACGAAAGCTTGCTATTATCTGTTCAGTTAGCTATTAAAAGGTATCAACCACTGAAGACTCTCAGTTCTTTTAAACAATTTTCATATATCTGCTTTTAATTTTCCAATGTAAAACTAGATTTTTAGTTTCTTCGGTTCTGATTATTTTGTATAATACATAAATAAATAAAAGGTATACATAAGCCTAAATTATATCTAAAGATTTTGCAAGTTACACTTTTATTTGAAAATGTGGTGTAAGGGTGGCTTTACACGCTACGACATCGCTAGCTGATGCTAGCGATGGCGAGCGTGTTAGCCCCCGCCCCTATCGTTATGACGATATGTGTAGATCGCTGCCATAGCGAACATTATCACTACGGCAGCATCACACGTACTTACCTGCTCGGCGACGTCGCGGTGACCGGCGAACCGCCTCCTTTCTAAGGGGGCAGTTCGCTCGGCGTCACAGTGACATCACTAAGCGGCCGCCCAATCAAAGAGGAGGGGCGGAGATGAGCGGAACGAACATCCCGCCCACCTTCTTCCTTCCTCATTGCTGGCGTGTGTCAGGTAAGGAGAGGTTCCTTGTTTCTGTGGTGTCACACGTAGCGATGTGTGCTGCTGCAGGGGCGAGGTTCAACTTCACCCACGCGACAGCAGCGATAATTGGGAGAGGAACCCCATGTCAACGAGTAGCGATTTTGGACGTTTTTGCAACGATCCAAAATTGCTCCTAGTAGTCACACACAACAAGATCGATACAGCGGCCGGATGTGCGTCACAAAATCCGTGACCCCAACGAGATCGCTATAGAAATCTCGTAGCGTGTAAACCCCGCTTAACTCATTTTCTCTTCAGCAAAAAAAGACAGCCACACTTTGAAATACTAAAACATGCAAACCATGACTGCAAGAATATAGACATGCATTACTGCTTAAGGAAATCTAAGAAAAAATTGAGATATTTAGCATATAAAAGTGGCCATTTCTATATCTGCCAGGTAGCCACATCAAGGCCATATTACTAGGAACCTACATGGAACTGAAGCCTCTTTCTGGGTTAAAAACCTCCATGGTTATGGGTGAGTAGTAACCTGCTATAAAGAAAAAAAAATCACCTGTGGCTAATGGGGAAGGGGTGCATAGTCAGAAGGCATGACCCCATAATCTAGACAAAAAGACTGACGGCACTTCCAAAGTTGCAATGTGAACAGGTGCCTTCTGACTGTTCACCCCTCCCCCCATAAGCCACAGGTGACCTTTTTATCTATAGCAGATTCCTACTTGTCCATACACTTGAAGGTTTTTAACCCAGAGAGACTTCATTTCAGTGTAGGTACCCAGTATATGAGGTATGCCTTGAAGTGGCTACTGGGCAGATATAGAAATAGCTATTTTTGTATGCTAAATATCTCAATTTTTTCTTATATTTCCTTAACCAATACTGCATGTCTATATTCTTACATTCATGGTTTTCATGCTTTACTATTTCAGAATACAGGTGTCTTTATTGTCATTATAAGTCATGTTCAGTTATGCACCTGTTCACATTGCAACTTTGGGAGTGCTGTCAGTTTGTCTAACATTCGGTAGGGGCCACACTTTCAATCACGAATATCAGCTTTTGTCTTTAAAAAAAACCCTGCACTTTGTAAACTTTAATGTGGTCAAAGTGCTGAGTGATATTATGATTGTCTTACAGAAAAAATATAAATATTATGAGTTAATATTGATTTTTTTTTATTTATTTGTGCAAATCAAAAATATACCAACTTTGCAAAATGTAAAAAAAAAACCTGGCAGCGAGCAAAAAAGTAAGGGTCAATAATTACCGATTTCTTGTGAATGGAGCCCTCCTGACTATGCCCTAATAAATGCAGATTGATGTGGAGCATCCTGTTCTTTTACTGTACTTACTAAATAAGACATTACCAGAGGTATAATACTCAGCTCCCACCCATAAAAGGACAGCACGGTGGCTTGGTGGTTAGCACTATAGCCTTGGGGACCTAGTTCAAATCCGGACAAGGACATCATCTCCAAGGAGTTTGTATGTTCTCCCCGTGTTTGTGTGGGTTTCCTCCAGGTTCTCCAGTTTCCTCCCACACTCCAAAGACATACTGATAGGGAAATTAGATTGTGAGACAGTGATGATAATGTCTGTAAAGAAAAAGACACAAAAACTTGGCTCAACCTAGCTGACAGATGTCTAAAGTATATAGGCGCAGTCATGATTCTCATTAGCGGTGCTCTGCTCTCTAGCAGAGCCTGTACT
Organism: Anomaloglossus baeobatrachus; assembly: GCF_048569485.1. Classification (NCBI taxonomy): domain Eukaryota; kingdom Metazoa; phylum Chordata; class Amphibia; order Anura; family Aromobatidae; genus Anomaloglossus; species Anomaloglossus baeobatrachus. The sequence goes on from NC_134358.1 coordinate 57,758,995, forward strand.
GGACCTCATATATTTCTCCAGTAAACTCATTCCTGGTCTAGTCCTGTGTGGTGTAGGGAGAGCCTGTTCTTTGGAGCTTCATTACTTTGCTTTATCTGGGAGCTATTTCACCTGGAACATCGCCAGTCATAGTTCCTGTTTAGCAGTGTATGTCTCTGGTTCCTGTAAGTGACTGACCTGATCTTGTCCCACTACCTAGCTCATCGTAGCCCGTTCCTTCTCCTCCCCTACTCTGACTTGACTCCCTGCCTCCCTGACCTTCAGCTTGTTTCCTAACCCCGACTTCGCTTTCTCCCATGTATCTGACGTGTCCTCTTGGCTACTGACCTCGGCTCATACCCCAACTCCGACTCCGCTCTTTTCCTGGTACTAGACGCAACTTCCTGGTTAACAGACCCTCGGCTCACACATTGACTTCGGCTTCTCTCTTTTCGTCTGTTGCTGACGTGATCTCCTGGCTCCTGACCCCTGGCTAGTTCTACTACCCCACAGATCTCCTCCACTAGTGTATCTAGTGACTCCTAGTGGTGTAGCGTCCTATTATACCTGGGTGTTTGGCATCACAGGTGCCTTAAGCATATAGTAAATGCTTAGTGGATTCATTTTTCTATTCGAAAGACATTGGAAAATTGTTTTATTTTTTTTTATATTTTCAATAAAAACAAACATAATAAGTATGATAATTTAATGTTATACCTCCAAAAATACATCATAACTCCGGTATATCGCATTAGGGCCACAGCCATTAAAATGATTTTGTTTTCTATATTGATTTCCCGCACTTAGTATTTTGTTACTCCTGTCTTTAACTATTCTCTCTTGCATCCCTATTGATTGTTGCCCGTCTAAAGTAATTTTATTTGAAGCATTCAAGTATTCTCAGTATCTCTCATATTGATTGCTGTAAGCCCTCTTTCTCCAACACTATAATTGAAGAGCGGAGAATTTGTAACATTGTAATAATATTCATAAGTAATAAAGCTTCTTCATAATGAATTTTCAATAGACGAAAACTGAGGAAAATCAGATATGTTCTGCAGTGTGCAACAAGCTTTAAAGCAATTTAATCTGAAAAGAAAATGGAGTGTGTACTTATTTTTAAAGAGCTACATCTCATATGTGGAATATATTATCTATCTCTTAATAAGACCAAGAAAACATTTATTCCCAATGGATTTGGCATTGTAGTCCAGGCTGTAAAATTGGCATTTAGTAAACTATTCTGTAACTGAATACATCATTGCAGACAAATACTAGAATAAAAACTGTAGAATTCATTTGCCGGGCTAAAGACTCTAAGAGAATCTGTGTGATTGTGTCTTGGAGAGTAAATGGAGAAAATATGGAAATTTGTCTCACTATAAGTAAATAGCTTCTTCATAAGGGTACACGGACGAGTGCAATCCAATAAAACATAGCATTGCACTCGCACCAGTGCAAAACTATGAGGCAGTGTCCATCTGCAATTGATTACTCATGCCATATCGGCCTGAGCAATGAATCCATGCATGCTGCGTTTGGCAGCGAATCTCGGCTCATGCACCCCCATACAAGTCTATGGGAGTGTATGAAACATCGCACTGCACTCGGATGTCATCCGACTGCAGTGTGATATATGCAGAGAAAGGCCAGTGAGGAGATGGGGAGAAAGTGTTCCCTCCCTCTTCTCCGCAGCTGTAGTGCGATCACAAGATCGCATCACAGTCGAATGACGCTCGCAGCAGAGGGTTATTAGCATATCACTTCCGATGCTCTCACATTGGAAGCTATGCACAAGTGGAACCGTACCCTTAGGAAGATAATTTGATCTCTGGAGCTACCTCTTGGATGTAGCAATGCAAAAAGTCAAAATTTAGAAATAGAAGCTAAACCAGAAAATTCATTTGCAGACATGTGTTTTGGGATTTTGACTCTCTTCAGTGCAAAGTAATTTGACTAGGTGAGAGTCCACTGACTGGGGGTCTTAACCTCTTAATGACCAATAATGTGTTATGTACATCATGGGTCATCTCCCTGCCCTTGATGTGGGCTTGAACGCCAACCCCGCATTATTCCCTGCACATGATGGTGTCACGCTCACCCAGTGTATCAATTGTGGCTAAGTGCATTCAGACCTAGATGTCTCTAATGCACAATAAAAACACATGAAAAAAGGGGGGCACCGGGGACACAAAAGCAACGGGAGGCCCTGGAACTAGTGAGAGGGGTTGGTGGGTACCTCCTAACCTCATCTTCAACTGTCCCTTCTCTCATCACTAGTCTCTACAACTGTCGCCGAACAGGAACCTGTGATCCTTGGAAGACCATATAGTAACCCTGACTAGTGAGGAGCAGGTGAGGTTCACTAGGCCACACCACTGCACTAGCAACACATCAAGGAAGTAAAGACATACAGGGGGAAAATAAAAAACCAAAAGGATATAGCCTTAGCACAGGAATTTTACTTGCAGAACCTTCCTCAAAGGTGGCCAGGACACAAATGGTTTTGTATCTTCAGCAGGGATTGCTGGGATGCACCACTATTTAAAGCTGAAGGGTGTGAATACTTAGTAAGTGCAGGTGATCACGCAGCAAGGAACTGCTTTGGAAAAGCTGCAATAGCAAAACTGTCACTTAACCACTTCAGTGCCAAGAGAAATGATACCCATTTAAATGAAGAGAGCCAGATGAGAGGCTCCAGTCCAAAGGTGGTCACTGGTCTCAACATGCAGAAAGACGATCATGACAGATGGTTGATTTAATCAGCCAATGTGTCTCTAGCAGCCGTAGGTGGATCAGAGATCTGCCTGCAGCTGTTAACCAATCTGTGACAGTGGCATTTTACATATGCCGGAGGGAAGTGCACCATTCCTCACTCCCATTGATGCTCTCCTTGACATGATCACGGGGCTCCAATGGGTTGTCATAACAGCCAGGGATCAGCGATTAACCCTATGTCTGCCATGAAGAACTTCATGTTAACGAAAGCTGTGAGCCGACATTCATAGGAGATGGTGATTTTTGCTGTACAGAGCAGTACTGATGCTGATGTTTATGATGATGCACCGTTCTGTACAGCACAAGCGATTGGATGATTGCAATTTCAAGCCACCTAACGGAACAAATAAATACACCAAAAAGTAAAAAAAATTAAAAATATGAAAAAATAAAAAACACAAAAATTCAAATCACCCCTTTTGCCCCATTAAAAATATAACAATACAAAAGCTATCAGAAATGTGCAGGCTATCAAAATATACTATAAATTAATCCGATCTGTACAAAGTGTAATGACAAAAAAATCAAAATGCCAGAGTTGCAGTTTTTTGGTGGCCACAACAACAGAAAAAAATGTAATAACAGACGATCAAAACATTGTATGTAACCCACAATAGTATTGAGAAAAAACATCAGCTCGGGGCAAAAAGAACAAGCCGTCAGCCCCAGATTCCAAAAATTGGTCAAGTTACATTTCTCAGAAAGTACTGAGACAAAAAAGATAAAAAAAAAAAAATTCAGAATTATTTTTCACCACTTAAATAAATCAAAAACGATGCCTCTTTGGTATCTACGTGATCTGTAGAATCATGCTGCCCAGTCAGTTTTATGGTAAGATGAACGCTGAAACTAAAACCCCCAAAAACAATCGCAGAACTTCACTTTTTTTCTACTTTTCCACACTTGGCCTTTTTTTACCGCTTACCATTAGATCATATGATAAAATGAATGGAGTCATTCAAAAGTACAACCAAACTAGCAAACAAACAAGCTCTTACACAGCTATTTCAATGGAAAAATAAAAATGTATAGTTCTTGGAAAAAGGAAAGGAAAAAACAAAAGTGCAAGAACGAAAAAATGCCCAGTCCTTCAGGGGTTAAAGGAAACGTTTCTCATTTCTGATAACAGATAGACATGCTGTAATATTAGGGAAGACAAGCTGTTGGTGCATATTATGCTAATATGTGCAGAAAATCAAGTTCCAGCACCTTTAGTACTGGTAGAATGCTAAGGAGTTATAACTGCCAGTTTAAAAAAAGTAGATTGCAAGTTAGAGAGCCAATTTCTGAATGCACCAAAGGTAGTTTTATGAGGGATGAGGACAGCAGAGTAATGCTCTATTTTTTTGTATGTGAAATAACATGTACACATTTTAGGCTTCTTCACTCTCGGGAAAGTCGTCTTTAAACTGTGTAAAATACTTCAAATAAACTTAATAGGAGCTTATACTACTTGGCCTGGGTCCAGAGCTGGCTCCACACTTCTGCTCTGGTCCCAGTGGCTTGATTACAGCGGTGATGTCACACCACCAGCACACGTCACAGCTCTAACCAATTATTAAGTTCAGAGCTGACACATGCTGTCAGCCTGTTGATGTGACATTAGCGTTTAGGTCAAAACACCAGGACGGACTAGCTGCGAAGATCTGGCGATGGACCCAGGAAGGAAGATTACTTGGCATGGATTAAGTCAGATCTGCAAAGGTGTTTTGAGAGTTAATAAAGAGGTTAAAGAGAGTGTATGTATTTTATTTAAAAAGTGATTTTTTTTTCAGTGTTTGTGTTTTATTTCTTTCACTTGTAGAAATAGTAAAGGGGGTGTTTCATAGACTCCTCCCCATACTAATACAGGGCTTAATGACAGCTGTGCTTTTTTGACAAATCACAGATGTTATTAATCCCTTTTATTAACCCAATTGCCAACACACCAGGGTAATCGGGATGAGCAGGGTAAAGTGCCAAGATTGGCATATCAAATTTGATGTGCCAATTACACTGGTCAACACAAAAAAATCATCAGCGAAGGTAATATGTCTGTAATATGGTTAGTTTTCCTCACATACAGTTTCTGAGATAGAAATATTTTTGCTATTACTTTATTTCTGCATTTTCAATGTATGCTGGGCCCCTCATGTGATAGGCTCAAGTTTTTCAAACGGCCTTCATGACTGGTTGAACAAGAAGATAGTGGCTATGCCATTTGTTGTTTCCATGATTTGGAGAGAACCCAAAAATCATAGTGATGATGACTGCTGCATCTGTTTGATCAAACTGGAGGGCTTTTCTACAAAGAACAAACATAAGATTAATTACCCTGGACTTGAATCTGCGATTAGGCCAGTTCCACATGATGGTACCGTGCCAGTTCTTGTACCACCGTTGTCTGGATTGGATGAAAATGAAGTACAATATGAAGGCTATGGAGCTGAAGCCTCTGGTGAAGACATGGAGACCTCAAGTCAAGATGAGTATGTACCCGATGGAGCAGCCTAGCAGCCAGAATGCTTTACTCAAATGAGCTAAATGATCCCATCAGAGACTTTTCATTGCCAAAAGATAAAGCTGAACTTCTTGAATTTAGGTTGAAACAGAAGAATCTTCTTCATAATTATGTTAAAGTGTGTTATTACCGAAACAAAAGTAACACTTTAACACAATTTTTCCCAATTAATTTGCCAATGGTGTACTGGAACAATGTGAATGGCCTCTTTGAAGAACTGAATCAAGAGTATTTTGTTGCAGATTGGTGATTGTTTATTGACTCATCCCAGATAAATTTGAAAGCAGTGTTACTTCACAATGGAAATATGAAACCATCAATCCCTATTGCTCACTCATGTCATCTAAAGGCAAGTTATGAAAATGCTATACAATTTGGATGCTATACAATATAACCATCATCAATGGCATATCTGTTGAGATTTGAAAATGATGTCACGTCAGGTTGACAGCACGTCAGTTCTGAACTTAGTAATTGGTTAGAGCTGTGACGTGTGCTGGTGATGTGAACTCACCACTGTAATAAGGCCCCTGGGAGCAGAGCAGAGGCATGCAGCCAGCAATGGACCCAGACCAGGTAGTACAAGCTCCTGCTAAGTTTATTTGAAGTATTTTACACAGTTTGCGGACCACTTTCCCGAGAGTCAACAAGCCTAAAGGTCCTGTCACACACAAAGATAAATCTGCGGCAGATCTGTGGTTGCAGTGAAATTGTGGACAATCAGTGCCACATTTGTGGCTGGGTACAAATGGAACAATATGTCCATGATTTCACTACAACCACAGGGCCTTAAATGTGTACATGTTATATCACATAGAAAACATAAGAGCATTACCCTGCTGTCCTCATCCCTGATAAACCACCTTTGGTGTATGTACTAGTGTAATGCATTCAGAAATTGGCTCTATAAATTGCAATCTACTTTTCTTAAATGGACAGTCATAACTCCTTAGCATTCTATCAGTTCTATAGGTGCTGGAACTTAATTTTCGGCACATACTAAAATAATATGCACCAACAGCTTGTCTTCCCTAATCTTAAAGCCTGTTTATCTGTTATGAGAAACGAGAAACGTTCCTTTTAACCCCTAAAGGACTGGGCATTTTTTCATTTTTGCACTTTTGTTTTTTTCTTTTCCTTATTCCAAGAACCAAACCGCATCTTTGTGCGTTTTTGGCTGCGTTTTGCTGCGTTTCTGATTTCTGCTTTTTTTCTGCGTTTTTCCAATGCACTGCATGGGGGCAAAACGCAGAAAAACGCAGGAAAGAATTGACATGTCCATTTTTTTTAAGCTCAAAAACGCAGTTAAAAAAAAAAGTTGTGTGTGGACAGCAAAAATGAAAACTCAGACTTTGCTGGGGAAGCAAAGTCATGCAGTTTTGAGCCCAAAAACGCACTAAAACGCACCCCAACATTGCGCAAAAACAGAGCGAAAAATGCACTATGCCCACATAGCCTAAATGATAAGGAATTGAGATCTTGGAAAAGCTTCAAGTGGACCTGTGAAAACGTCTTAGGGAAAAATAAATTCCAGAATATGTTGGAGGTGTTGAGGGACTGTTAAATGCATGCCAGTGTCTTCAATGTCGCATTTCTCTGAAAATGCACTGTTTGCATTCACATTTAGAGTTTTTCCCTCCAAATCTTGGGGATGTAAGCGATGAACAAGACGAGCGGTTTTATCAGGACATTAAAGTAATGGAATACCACTACCAGGGGTTTTGGAATGACTCAATGATGGCAGATTACTGTTGGATGTTATATAGGGACAGCCCTGAAAAATGGTATCAACGACAGTCTAATGTCAGGGACTTTTAATTTCTGCTCATATTTTGGTTTCTATTTTGCATGTGAAAATATTTTGGCTCAATAAAAACTGTTTTGTAAGGTGAAGCATTTTTTTCTGATATGGATATTACTGTTTTCTTAATGTCACCAGTAGATTTCCTATACCTTATAATAATGATGCAGCTTCAAGGAAACTATACATGCTACAGAAAAACTATATACATTTTTTATATCAGTACAAATAGATGATTCAGAAAATTACAAAGTCAGCTGCAATGACTATAAAAAATATTTTTTGTAAATCTGTGTTATTGGCCGCTGTGGGCTGGTATTTTTAGGCTGGCGGGGCCAATATACATGGATCCTCCTATCTTGATAATACCACCCCCCACCTGTCTGCTTTAGCTTGGCTGGTAATCAAAAATGAGTGTGACTCTACCCATTTTTTTAATTATTTTTTAAAATAATTATTTAAAAAGTGTCCTAGAATCTCTTCTATTTTGATATCCAACCATGGTAAAGCCCATAGGTGGGAGCTGCAGGTAGGAGCACATGTCAGTTATTTATTTCCCTGGCCAATCACAGCCATGCCAATACTTGACAGGGCTGGGATAGGGCCAGAAAAGTTTGCTGATTGGCTGCACTGCAATATTTCAACAAGCTTTATTTGGATGACAAACCTAAACAGAAACCGGTCATACAAGTTCGAGTCCAGGACCTGGACACCTGGTATTTGGTATGAACCTCAAACTTTAGAGTTTGGGTTCGCTCAGCACTAGTTAGGGCACCTTCTTCAGTCTATCTATTGGTTCTATTAATTACTGGGCTATCTTTGGCACCTTCAGCGTCTTTTGCACTGACTAGGCTGTGATGTCATAACATCACGTAACGCAAATCATAATGCCTAATTGTAAAAGAAGACTCCAAAGATGCCAGGAAACAGTAGACGCTGATGAATTCCAAATTGTATAGACCACACCAGTAAATGGACCAAGGAAAATAGGTGGAGGTCTGGTGAGTATTATTTTTATAGATTAATTTTTTTTTAACTTTTCCTGGCCCTTTTGAACCGAGAAAAATGGGAATTTGATTTGTATTAAAGCAATTCACAGATCTTTAGTGTTAAGTATTACTCAGTGTTTGAGAAATCTTCAGATTTCTTTTTTTCTATGTAACTGAACTGTTTTGTTGAAATTTAGCAGTAAATGTATTAATTTTCGAGTGAGGGCTCCTGGCTTCATCTGGCAGATGTCTGTGCTGGCAAGGTTTTGCCTATTTTTTCTTTCAGAGAGGACTTTTTCTGCAATGTTTTGCCGTACAGATATGGACAGGTCAGATACAAGGTTTGTGAGACAGTGGGAAATAAAATTATAACTTTAAGAAACCCATATACAGGGGGGGGGGCATTTATATGGATACAGCTAAATAAAATGGGAATGGTCGGTGATATCAACCTCTTGTTTGTTGCTCATTAGTTTATGGGAGGGGGAAAACTTTTCAAGATGGGTGATGACCAAGGTGGCCATTCTGAAGTCGGTCATTTTGGATCCAACTATATTTTTTCAAATGGGAAGTGTTACGCCTGTCTGGATCTACAGACTCAGACGGACTGTAATGCACAGGCTGGAGGGAAGCCACTCAGCAAGCAGGACACCTAGATCCCCAAAACCCTTTAACCCCTAAACAGGGATTTGTAATTACACTGGGCCCAAGGTGATCACTACCTGTTCAAGGCAGCAGTCCGAGAGAGTAGTAGTCAGGCAGGGTCAAACCAGGAATTTCAGAACAAGGACAGAATTGGCAGGCAAGGACGTAATCAGTAAACGAAGCAGAGGTCAAATGCAGATCGGGCATCGAGGTACATAAACAGCAGGCAGGAGAGGTATTCAGGAAACAAGCAGAAGTCAGAACACGAAAATCACAAAACAGAACAGGGCAGAACAGGAACCATTGGTTGTAGCTGAATGATGGTAACTTCAGCTGGGAGAGACACGCCATATACAGTCAGCCAGTGGTACTGCAGATCCCAAGGAAACTCAGCCCAGTGGATGAGCGGAGCCTGCACCCACCGGTGCCGCTGGCATCGACTCCTCTCCCATCACCAGCACTATTCACGGCAGGAACACGGCATCGCCTGGCGATCAGAGTAGAAGTCGCTGGAGCGGACTCCGGTGGTGATGTAACAGTAAGAGGGTCATGTAACATATCAAATTAAACAATGGTGTGCTTGGTTTTAATGTAACTTTATTTGTCCATTAGTTATTTACAATTTTATGACCACTTATAAAATGTATTCAAAGTGCTGCCCACTGTGTTGGATTGTCAATGCAACCCTCTTCTCCCACTCTTGACACACTGACAGCAACACCGTGAAAGAAATGCTAGCACAGGCTTCCAGTATCCTTGTTTCAAATGCTGAACATCTGTATCTTCATCTTCACAGCATAGACAATTGCCTTCATATAATCCAAAAGATAAAAGTCTAAAGCCCGCTTTACACACTACAATATATCTTACGATGTGTTGGCGGGGTCACGTTGTAAGTGACGCACATCCGGCATCGTAAGTTATATTGTAGTGTATAACAGCTACGTGAGATTGCGATTGAACGGTAAAACGTTCATTGCACGCACGTCATTCATTCCTCATGAATTGAATGTCAAGTTGTTCATCGTACCCAGGGTAGCACACATCGCAGTGTGACACCCCGGGAACGATGAACAGATCTTACCTGCGTCCTGCGGCTGCTGGCCAGCAATGCGGAAGGAAGGAGGTGGGCGGGATGTTTACGTCCCGCTCAGCTCCGCCCCTCCGCTTCTATTGGCCGGCTGCCGCGTGACGTCGATGTGACGCCGAACGTACCTCCCACTCCAGGAAGTGGATGTTCGCCGCCCACATCGAGGTCGTATGGAAGGTAAGTATGTGTGACGGGGGTTAATCGTTTGTGCAGCACATTCAACAAAATTGAACATGCCGCACATACGATGGGGGCGGTTACGATCGCATACGATATCGTATGCAAAATCGTAACATGTAAAGCAGGCTTTAGGGTGTCAGATCACGAGATCTTGGTGGCCATTCATCTGGCTCACAATGACTAATCCACATTCCAGGACACTGTTCAAGTAGGAATGCTCAGACCTGACACCCATTATGTGGTGGTGGTGGACCTAGTCTGTTTGAGGAATCAAACGTTGTTGCATGCCCGAATTGCCTCTGTAAATTAAATCTCATTCTGCAATACAAGTCAATGGGTCCATTACAAAATTTCAACCACTCTTGGATGACATCCAAGTGCGGTCCAATTTTAATTGACTGACATTGAAAAAATAAAGGCATTTTTATTCCTTTCTTTTTGAGATCCGAGAAAATCGTCTCACAGTGTGAATAGTATAATTGATCCAATTTTCTTGGATGAGAAATAAAATGGTCGTTTGCACCTGGCCTCAGATTCGTGTGCTATTTAATTTATTTCTGAACTCATAAAGTCCTCATCTTAATATTTTGAACATAGAGCAATTCTGACGTAGAGTTTTAACCCTTTCATGACCAAGGGAGTATATATTCAGTAGGCAAAATAGGTATGTGATACACTGCCAATTCTGCAAGTTTTCCCACCTAAAAAGCATGGAGAGGTCTGTAACCCTTCTCGTAGGTACATGTGAACTGTGACAGACAGAATAAAAAAATTCAGAAAATCACATTATATGATTTTAAAATAATTAATTTACATTTTATTGCATGACATAAGTATTTTATACAATGGAAAAACCGAACTTAATATTTGGTACAGAAAACTTTGTTTGCAGCTACAAAAGGTCAGATATTTCCTGCAGTTCTTGACCAAGTTTACAGACACTGCAGCAAGGATTTTGGTCCACTCGCCCGCACATATATTTTCCAGAACATTCAGGTTACAGGGCTGTCACTGGGCAACACTGAGTTTCAGCTCCCTCCAAAGGATTATCTATTGGGTTCAGGTCTGGAAACTGGCTAGGCCTCTCAAGGACCTTGAAATGCTTCTTAAGGCACCACTCTTTGCCCTGGCTATGTGATTCAGGTCATTGTCAAGCTTGAAGATCCAGCCATGACCTATCTTCAATGCTCTTACTGAGGGAAAGAGGTTGTTAGCCAAAATCATGAGATAAATTATCCCGTCCATCCTTCCTTCAATACAGCGCAGTCATCCTATACCTTTTGCAGAAAACCACCCACAAAGTATGATGTTTCCATGCCCATGACTCGACACAGATGGTACTGTGTTCTTGGGTTTGTACTCATCCTTCTTCTTCCTCCAAATGCAGAGAGTCTAGTTGACATGAAAATGTTCTATTTTCATCTCATCTGACCACATGACCTTCTCCCATGCCTCCTCTTGATCATCCAGATGATTATTAACTTCAAACGGGCCTGGACATGTGCTAGTGTGAGCTGGTGAACTTTGCATGCCATGCAAGATTTTATTCTATGACAGCGTAATGTGTTACTAATCTTAATCTATGAGACTGTGGTCCCAGCTCTCTTTAGTTCATTGACCAGGTCCTCCCGTGTAATTCTGGGCTGATTCTTGACTTTTCTCAGAAACATTCTTACCAAACGAGGACAGATCTTGCATGGAGCCCCAGACTGAGTATAATTGACAGTCATCTCGTGTTTTTTCCATTCTCTAATAATTGCACCAACAGTTATCGCCTTCTCACCAAGCTGCTTGCCTATTGTCCTGTAGTCCATCTCAGCCTTGTGTAGGTCAACAATTGTTTGTCCCTGGTGTCTTTACTCAGCTCTTTGGTCTTGGCCATGGTGGAAAGGTTGGAGTGTGACTGATTGAGTGTGCGGACAAGATTCCAAAAAAATTGGGCTATTCAAAACAAATTTATTTTGTGACAGGTTGATTTGCTCAACTTTAATAAACAGTTATAAATTTAAATATTTGCACGCACTTTACCCCTATTGAAATTTACCAAGTCCATTTAATGAAAGGTTGGGAAAGAGTTGAATAACAGAATGGTGAAGATGTTTGAGAATTTTTATATTTTCTACATTTAGTTTTCCATTATGTACACTTTGCCTAGTAGCTGAAAAACAGTGGCTGTAAATCCTAGTTCAATAATAATTACTCTGATTTTTTGTGTAATGGGACGGCTACCCAGAATATATTGACTGCAATACACATTCCAATAAATATTTGCCAATTAGGTAATGTAATATTCTATAGCGAGGCAATTTGTACATTTTTTACCTGCAAAACATTATTTAAATTACAATATGGAATGTAACGTTCTTATTGATTCAAAATCCCACAGTATGACCAGAAGGACAGTATGACACAACCTTAGCCTTGCAAAATTAGGCAATTAAAAGAAAAGAATGGACAATGATTGTAACAATTAAATCCCACTAGGAATGAGTCACGTACTTAACAGTCCCTACCTCACTCTTTGTAAAGACAAAAAAATAAGAAAAATTCTGTGCATCATACAACATTTATACTGTACAGTAGAGCATGTTCATCTCAGAAAGCTGTTCTCACAGTTTGACGCCTTTCACGGCATCCATCAAGCAGGACAAAGGTTGTAAGAGTTTTCTGGCTTCAGAAAACCCCTGTCCCTTGGCTTCAGTTTATTTTTAAAGAAATGCTTTGCTTTACTCACTGTCCTCAGGTCTCAGCTTCAGGCCCTGATGTCTGTCTTTTTCTGATATCATGTCAACAGCATGGCAGCCAATCACTAAGCTCATTGGCTCTAAGCGACTCAAGAAGTCAACTGAGGCAGAACTGCTGAGCATCAAAGTTTTATCCTCTTTAATACACTGTGGGCAGACTTATTAGGCAAATGAGTATTTTGATCACATGATAATTTTTATACATGTCGTCCTACTCCAAGCTGTATAGGCTTGAGCGCCAACTACCAATTAAGAAAATCAGGTGATGTGCATCTCTGTAATGAGGAGGGGTGTGGTGTAACGACATCAACACCCTATATAAAGAATGCATACTTATTAGGCAACTTCCTTTCCTTTGGCAAAATGGGTCAGAAGAGAGATTTGAAAGACTCTGAAAAGTCCAAAATTGTGAGATGTCTTGCAGAGGGATGCAGCAGTCTTGAAATTGCCAAACTTTTGAAACGTGATCAGAGAACAATCAAGCGTTTCACGCCAAATAACCAACAGGGTCACAAGAAGTGTGCTGGGCAAAAAAGGCGCAAAATAACTGCCCATGAATTGAGGAAAATCAGCGTTAAGCTGCCAAGATGCCATTTGCCACCAGTTTGGCCATATTTCAAAGCTGCAACGTTACTGTAGTATCAAAAATCACAAGGTGTGCTATACTCAGGGACATGGCCAAGGTAAGGAAGGCTGAAAAACCACCACTTCTGAACAAGAAACATAAGATAAAATGTCAAGACTGTGCCAAGAAATATCTTTAGAATGATTTTTCAAAGGTTTTATGGACTGATAAAATGAGAGTGACTTTTGATGGGCCAGATGGATGGGCCAGAGGCTGATCAGTAAAGGGCAGAGCTCCACTCTGAGTCAGGTGCCAGCAAGGTGGAGGTGGGGTACTGGTATGGGCTGGTATCATCAAAGATGAACTTGTGGGACCTTTTCGGGTTGAGGATGGAGTGAAGCTCAACTCCCAGACATACTGCCAGTTTCTGGAAGACAAATTTTTCGAGCAGTTGTACAGGAAGATGTTGGTATCGTTAAAAAAACCCCTTGATTTTCATGCAGGACAATGCTCCATCACATGCATCCAATTACTCCACAGCGTGGCTGGCCAGTAAAGGTCTAAAAGATGAAAAATTAATGACCTGGCCGCCTTGTTCACCTGATCTGAACCCCATAGAGAACTTCTGGTCCCTCATAAAATGTAAGATCTACAGGGAGGGAAAACAGTACACCACTTGGAACAGTGTCTGGAGGCTGTGGTGGCTGCTGCACGCAATGTTGATCGTAAAAAGATCAAGCAACTGACAGAATCTATGGATGGTAGGCTGTTGAGTGTTACCATAAAGAAAGGTGGCTATATTGGTCACTAATCTTTTGGGGTTTTGTTTTTGCATGTCAGAAATGTTTATTTCTAAATTTTTTGCAGTTATATTGGTTTACCTTGTGAAAATAAACAAATGAGATGGCAATATATTTGGTTTTTATTAAGTTGCCTAATAATTCTGCACAGTAATAATTACCTGCACAGATATCCTCCTAAGATAGCCAAATCTAAAAAACCCCACTCCAACTTCCAAAAATATCAAGCTTTGATATTTTTTGAGTCTTTTGTGTTGATTGAGAACATAGTTGTTGATCAATAATAAAAAAATCCGCTAAAATACAACTTGCCTAATAAGTCTGCACACGGTGTATATTGCAGCCATCTTATTATATAGCATTGTCTTCTTACAATGCTCATTTGGCTTAATACCCAGCTAATTCTTCTCTTTTCCATTAGGTCTATGACATCACATGATTAAATACAGACTAACTGAATACTGAAGAAGATGTAGAAACTTGTCACTCAAGATCAATGGTAATAGTGGTTTTCATTATGAAGAACTTGTAGGACCAGCACAAGCACAGACGTTTTGGTCAAAAGACTTTCATCAGTGTTCTTATATAGCAGGGCTAATCAGGTCCCACTGGTAAGCAGGTGCCATGCAGACGGTCCTCAGAATGTATAGTAGCGTGGCAGGCAGCATAACTGGTTATGACGCGGTGTCCACCACTGTCTATAAGCACACTGATAAAGGTCTTTTGACCGAAATGTCTGTGCTTGTGCTGGTCCTACAAGTTCTTCATAATAAAAACCACAATTCACATTGATCTAGAATGCCAAATTTCTACAGCTACTTGAGACAGTGTTGGACCCTGCTTGTGCACTACCCCAGAATTGCCATGTGTATCAACTAGCTGAATCCTGAGATTTCACTGGAAAGACCATTGTAGGGGGGAGGACCGCTGGGTCAGGAGTTGAAGTAGGGGAAGAATCATGTCTTGCAAGGATAAGAAACTTCCTGTGTCTATATGGAGTTTAGAAGGATTAAGGTTATTGTTTTTAATCATGTGATGTCATAGACCTAGTGGAAACTAAAATAATTATCTGGGAATAAAGGTAAAATGAGCAATTGTAAGTACATATTGCTATATATTATGAAGATTGCAATAGTAAAAGGATAAAACTATTGATGGGAGTGCTTCTTTAATGTGATGTCAGTATTGCAGACAATAAGAAATACCAGGAGCAGCAGCAGAGACTCAGTGCTGAAACTAGAATGGTGAACAAAATACAAGGTGGTTTTGTTTTTGTTTTTTTTTAAATCTACATCTGAAGAACAGGGGTTTTAAAAAAACCGAAAACTTTTTTAAATTTATGAGGCTGTGAACTTTAGTTTTCAGTACTGTAAAGTTAACAGCACTTATTGCGCCAACAGAAGCAATGAGCGAACCTTTCAAGGACTGGTTCAGTTCAATTAGTTTCCCGTTGTTCGCCAAACAGTTCACCCAAAAATACACTATTGAATTCAATGGGAGGCAAAACCAAAGGCATAAACAACTCCTTTTGCGGATGGGGGCTCTAACAAACCAGCTGTAAGGTGGATGAGTGACAGCTGTAAGCCTGATGGGCTGGGAGCTCTCATACCTCATGCAACAGCTCAAACTGTTTTGCTGCTCAGCCACACTCAGGTAGCACTAATATTGGCTTCATAGACTATTATTGCTACACACATTTAAGGACAGTAAGAGAGCTAGATGATTGACAGGTAGCTACATACCGGCTAGTCTGGGAGCCCTACTGCTACAGTCAAGACACAATGAGGAGACCAAGCCAAGAGTTAGAATAACCATTTCCGAAAATTAGGGGCAGAGACCAGGAAAGAGGCATTAATTGCCCCAGACTACAAATAGTGTAATGATGCAGCAGTCAGGCATGGGTATGCATGAGACAGGGTCTGGACCAGCATTCAAATTAAGATAAAATTTAGAGGTGAGTGGGTGAGTGACCGGTTTAGGACTGTTATGCTGGGAGCCCACATACCTCATGCAACAGCTCAAACTGCTTTTCTGTTTATCCAAACTCAAGTGGCACCAATATTGTCGTCAATTCAACCAGAGTACCAATTGTGCTTTCATGCAGCTGTCAGACATGGGCCACAGGCATAGGTCATACATGAGACAGGGACTGGGACAGCAATTATAGCTTTCAAATTAAGTTAAAATTAGGAGGTGGGTGGGTGAGTAACATGTGTAGACCTGCTGTGCTGGGAGCCCTCGTACCTAATGCAATAGCTCAAACTGCTTTCCTGCTTAGCCACACTCAGATGGCACCAAATATTGGCATAAATTGTCCCAGAGTACCAATTGTGTTGTGGCACTGAAACCAGGCATGGTACATTCATAAGACAGGCTCTAGGCTAGCATTTACAGCTTTCAAATTAAGTCAAATTTAAGAGGTGGGTGGGTACTGGTGTAGGCCTGCTGTGCTCTGAGACCCCTGCCACTACAGGCAACACAAAATATGGAGTCCCACTTGGAGTTTCCACATTTAAAACAAATTAGGGGAAGACACCTCTAAAGTGGCATCAATTGCCCCAAAGTAGAAATAGTATAATGGTGCAGCATGGATGCATAGGACAGGGCCTGGACGAAGGCCTTCCCCAGCATTTGTAGCTTATCATTGATCAGTAAAAGATGGATGAGTGACAGGTGTAGGCCTGGTTCTCTGAGACCCCTGCCACTACAGGTAACACACAATGTGGAGACTCAACTTGGAGTCTCCAGACTTCAAAATATTAAGGCAGGCACCACTAAAGTGGCATCAATTGCCACAGAGTACAAGTAGTATAATGGCGAAGCATGGATGCATGAGACAGGGTCGAGAATAAGGCCTGGCCCCGCATGTCTAGCTTAAACATTGATCAGTAAAAGTTGGATGAGTGACAGGAGTAGGTCTGGTTCTCTGAGACCCCCACCACTACGGGCAACATACAACAAGGAGACTTGAATGAGAGCCTACAGTTACAAAAAAAATGGCTTATTGTGACTCAGGAGAAAGCAAAAGGCGAATGAATGGGATGAATATTAGGTGCTTCACACATACAAAAAAGCCAAATTGTAAAAGTAACAACAGTGGGCACATCTTTGATTGTTGCACCTCTGGGGCACTTGTTATTAATATCAACAGCTGCAGTAGCAACAGGAGCCACAGTAGCTACAACAAAGGTGTCACTGACTGCAATAATGCAAGATTATTGCAGCACACTGAAAACTACACCATCGCTCGGTCTGCACAGTCTGTGACTGAGGTGGAAAAGTCATAGGAGAGCCATGACTTGATCAAAATGAGTGTTCTGTAATCTCCAGCTCATTTGAATAAGATTAACATTCTGACATGGATTTTCATAGCAATTACACCAATCTAATCAGATCTAAGAAAATTATCTACTTGCATAATCACCAGTTTTGTCTGTTACCCTATTCCATCATGCACCGCGCCACTGTCAGTTGCACAGGCGCAGTGCAAACTGCACCTGTGCAAGTTACACAAATCACTAGAGATGAGCGAACTGGTCGCGGTTCGGCTCGCAGTCGGCTCGCCGAACGGGGGTCCCGTTCGAGTTCGGTTCGACGAACCGAACTAGAACCAATAGGCTATAATGGGAGGCAATCACAAACACATAAAAATGCATGATAAATGTACACAAACAGTTAATAAACATTGCCATAACACTTACCGGTCCCCGCGATCCCTTCTGCACTCTGTCTCCTGCCGCTATTCCATCCGATGATCACTGAATCCTCCCGTGACCGGCACTGCCAGCAGAGATGCAGGACCTGTCGTGACGTCAAAATAGCCATGTGACCAGTCACGTGGCTATTATCTCATTGGCTACAGACTGGTCACATGACTATGACACGTCATGTAGGACCTGCGAGTGCATCTCTCCGGTACACGGTGCACATATGTGTATCGCCGTGTACCGGCGACATGCTCTAGCACACGGTCGACTCCCCGTTCCGTTAGGGACCGGCTGACACAGCCGGTCATTAACGGAGATCACCGTTGCCATAGCAACGCAGTTAGCGGTGACATCACCGCTAACCGCGGCTCCGGGAGCACCGTTGCTATGGTAACGCGTCTGTCAGCGTTACCGCTGTTACCGCTAGCAGCACTGATCACTCACGGAGTGAAGGCTGCACGCTGCTTCCCGATTGTAGTGAGGATTGTACTGAGGATGAGGTTCCCCAGCCCCAAGTGATGGGCTGGTGAACCTCATCCTCACTACAATCGTCACTACTACTACACTAGAAAGAAAGAAGACAGAAGAGCAGGATCGTGGAGGGCTGACAGGGGGTAATAAAGATGGAGTCTCTAATGTGTCTGTGTATTTATTTCTATTAAAGTATTTTTTCTCTGTGTGGTGTCTTTTTTTTAACCCTTTATTTGAGATTCTTAATGGCCAGGTCAAACGTGCCTGACATTAAGAATCTCTGGCTTAATACTGGCTAGTAAAACAAAGCCAGTATTAACTCATGATTACCCAACAAGCCACCCGGCTCCAGGGCTGTTGGAAGAGTTGGATACAGCGCCAGATGATGGCGCTTCTACGAGAGCGCCATTTTCTGGGACGGCTGCGGACTGAAATCCGCAGCAGAGGCGCCCAGAAACCTCGGGCTAACCTGTGCTGCGGATTCCAATCCCCAGCTGCCTAGTTGTACCCGGCTGGACACAAAAATGGGGCGAAGCCCACGTCATTTATTTTTTAATTATTTCATGAAATAAGTGAAATAATCAAAAAAAAATGGGCTTCCCTATATTTTTGGTTCCCAGCCGGGTACAAATAGGCAACTGGGGGTTGGAGGCAGCCCGTGGCTGCCTGCTGTACCTGGCTAGCATACAAAGATATGGCGAAGCCCACGTCATTTTTTTGGTGGGCAAAAAACTTCTGCATACAGTCCTGGATGGAGTATGCTGAGCCTTGTAGTTCTGCAGCTGCTGTCTGCTCTTCTCCATACAGACAGATAGCAGCTGCAGAACTACAAGGCTCAGCATACTCCATCCAGGACTGTATGCAGAAGTTTTTTGCCCCCTGAAAAAATTATGTGGGCTTCGCCATATTTTTGTATGCTAGCCAGGTACAGCAGGCAGGTACGGCTGCCCCCAACCCCCAGTTGCCTATTTGTACCCGGCTGGGAACCAAAAATAAAGGGAAGCCCTTTTTTTATTATTTCATGAATTTCATGAAATAATTAGAAAACAAATGACGTAAGCTTCGCCCCATTTTTGTGTCCAGCCAGGTACAACTAGGCAGCTGGGGATTGGAATCCGCAGCACAGGTTGGCCTGAGCTTTCTGGGCCCCACTGCTGCGAATTGCAGTCTGCAGCCGCCTCAGAAAATGGCACTTTCATAGAAGCGCCATCTTCTGGCGCTGTATCCAACTCTTCCAGCACCTGCCTGCTATACCTGGCTAGCATACAAAAATATGGCGAAGCTCACGTCCTTTTTTTGTAGTTTTTTGGCAAAAAAAATAAAAAATGCTTCCCTGGATTTTCCATTGCCAGTGAAGGTAACACCAAGCAGTGGGGGTTAGCAGCCAGTAGCTGCTTGGATTACCCTTAGCTAGCAATACAAAAAATGCAGCGGGAGCCCATATATATTTTTTTTAATTATTTATTTAAATAACTAAAAATAAAATGGGCTTCCCTGTATTTTGATTGCTGGACATCACAGTGCTGTAAAAATAAATCTTTAAAAAAATGACATAGCGCTCCGCGGTATTTTTGATTCTCAGCAGATAAAACAGACAGCTATGGGTTGCCACCCCCATCTGCCTGCCGTTACCTTGGTTTGCAATCAAAATACAGGGAAGCCCATTAATTTTTTCTATTTAAAAAATAGTTAAAAAAAAAATGACGTTGGGTCCCCCCATTTTTGATAGCCAGCTAGGGTAAAGCAGACGGCTGTAGCCTGAAAACCACAGCTGGCAGCTTTACCGTGGTTGGGGATCCAATGTGGAGGTCCCCTCAGGCTCTTTTTTATAATTATTTTATAAATATTAATAATTACACAATAAAAGTAGGGTCCCCCCAAATTGGATCACCAGCCAAGGTAAAGCGGACAGCTGTGGTCTGGTATTCTCAGGGTGGGAAGGTCCATAGTTATTGGGCCTTCACAGCCTAAAAATAGCAGGCCGCAGGCACCCCAGACGTGGCGCATCCACTAGATGCGCCAATCCTGGCGCTTCACCCCAGCTCATCCCGTGCCCTGGTGCAGTGGCAAACGGGGTAATAAATCGGGTTGATACTAGCTGTAAAGTCACCTGAGATCAAGCCCAGCAGTTTGTGATGTCATGGCATCTATTAGATACCCAACATCATAAACTGTCAGTACTAACAAAAAAAAAAATCGACAAAAGAAATTTATTTGAAAAAACAGTCCCCAAAACATTTCCTCTTTCACCAATTTATTGTAAGAAAAAAAATAAAGGGGTCCCACAACGACTCTGGACCGTCTAGAATATGGGGGGGGACACTCAGGGAACGTATCCCCCATTTTCTAGGAGTGCGGACCCTTCATGTGAGGAGTGTGGGTGCAATGAATCTGCACTCACTCTCCCCGGGTCCACAGCAGCAGAGTCCATGTCGTAATGGTTGCTACCAAAGTTGCAATGCCCTGCTCATGAGGTAAGGGCATGCCTAATCAGGAGAACTACTGTAGAGGAAGCTCTGCTCACTGGTATATAGGTGCTCAGAGGTAATAATAGATAAAATTAGTGAGTAACCTCGGCACTCTAAATCTCCCAGACTAAGTCAGTAAGTCACAACGGATAGTAATGCAAAATCACTCTTTATTGTCCGTATTAAGAAAAAAAATTTTTCATAAGCATATATGTTTTTGTCCAAAACAAGTTACAAATGACGTTTCGGCCTGAGCCTTCGT
The DNA here is from genome assembly GCF_048569485.1 of Anomaloglossus baeobatrachus. Lineage (NCBI taxonomy): Eukaryota > Metazoa > Chordata > Amphibia > Anura > Aromobatidae > Anomaloglossus > Anomaloglossus baeobatrachus. The sequence continues at coordinate 57,779,974 of NC_134358.1, forward strand.
CAGATTGGACTTATCTGCTTGTAATCATGAAAAATGACAATAATCAGTATCACATAAGAGTGAGAGAACAATAACATAAACTCGAACAATGTAGAGGTACAATTGGGATGCAGCAAAAAATTGCAACACAGCAAGAAATGAAACACATGATACAAATGTCATAATACAGTACAAGGACAATATAGTAATGACAACTATGGGGTCAGAGTAGGCTTAGACAGCTCTGGTACGAAAGAGATGTCAATCATAAAGTAACATGTGCAGTAGGTGTAGAGCTACAGTATGCATGGCAGAGCTAATGGGTAGACTGACCATAGAAAAAGAACGGAGAAAAAGTGGAGAAAAAGTGGAGAAAAAGTGGAGAAAAAATGGATAAAAAGTGAAGAAAAAGTGGAGAAAAAAATGGAGAAAAAGTGGAGAAAAAGTAGAGTAAAAATGGAGAAAAAGTGGACAAAAAGTGGAGAAAAAGTGGAGAAAAAAGTGGAGAAAAAGTCGAGAAAAAAATGGAGAAAAAGTGGAGAAAAAGTAGAGTAAAAATGGAGAAAAAAATGGAGAAAAAGTGGAGAAAAAGTGGAGTAAAAATGGAGAAAAAGTGGAGAAAAGGTGGAGAAAAGGTGGAGAAAAAAAATGGAGAAAAAGTGGAGAAAAAGTGGAGTAAAAATGGAGAAAAAGTGGAGAAAAAATGGAGAAAAAGTGGAGAAAAAGTGGAGAAAAAAATGGAGAAAAAGTGGAGAAAAAGTGGAGAAAAAAATGGAGAAAAAGTGGAGAAAAAGTGGAGAAAAAGTGGAGAAAAAATGGAGAAAAAGTGGAGAAAAAATGGAGAAAAAGTGGAGAAAAAGTGGAGAAAAAAGTGGAGAAAAAGTGGAGAAAAAGTAGAGAAAAAAATGGAGAAAAAGTGGAGAAAAAGTGGAGAAAAAGTGGAGAAAAAGTGGAGAAAAAAATGGAGAAAAAGTGGAGAAAAAGTGGAGAAAAAAATGGAGAAAAAGTGGAGAAAAAGTGGAGAAAAGATGGAGAAAAAGTGGAGAAAAAGTGGAGAAAAAAGTGGAGAAAAAGTGGAGTAAAAATGGAGAAAAAGTGGAGAAAAAGTGGAGTAAAAATGGAGAAAAAGTGGAGGAAAAGTGGAGAAAAAGTGGAGAAAAAAATGGAGAAAAAGTGGAGAAAAAGTGGAGAAAAAGTGGAGAAAAGATGGAGAAAAAGTGGAGAAAAAGTGGAGAAAAAGTGGAGAAAAAGTGGAGAAAAAAATGGAGAAAAAGTGGAGAAAAAGTGGAGAAAAAGTGGAGAAAAGATGGAGAAAAAGTGGAGAAAAAGTGGAGAAAAAAGTGGAGAAAAAGTGGAGTAAAAATGGAGAAAAAGTGGAGAAAAAGTGGAGAAAAAATGGAAAAAAGTGGAGAAAAAGTGGAGAAAAAGTGGAGAAAAAATGGATAAAAAGTGAAGAAAAAGTGGAGAAAAAAATGGAGAAAAAGTGGGAGAAAAAGTAGAGTAAAAATGGAGAAAAAGTGGAGAAAAAGTGGAGAAAAAAGTGGAGAAAAAAGTGGAGAAAAAAATGGAGAAATAGTGGAGAAAAAGTGGAGGAAAAATGGAGAAAAAGTGGAGAAAAAGTGGAGAAAAAATGGAGAAAAAGTGGAGAAAAAGTGGAGAAAAAGTGGAGAAAAAATGGAGAAAAAGTGGAGAAAAAGTGGAGAAAAAAATGGAGAAAAAGTGGAGAAAAAGTGGAGAAAAGATGGAGAAAAAGTGGAGAAAAAGTGGAGAAAAAGTAAAGAAAAAGTGGAGAAAAAGTGGAGAAAAAGTGGAGAAAAAAGTGGAGAAAAATTGGCGTAAAAATGGAGAAAAAGTGGAGAAAAAGTGGAGTAAAAATGGAGAAAAAGTGGAGGAAAAGTGGAGAAAAAGTGGAGAAAAAAATGGAGAAAAAGTGGAGAAAAAGTGGAGAAAAGATGGAAAAAAAGTGGAGAAAAAGTGGAGAAAAAAGTGGAGAAAAAAGTGGAGAAAAAAGTGGAGAAAAAGTGGAGAAAAAAATGGAGAAAAGTGGAGAAAAAGTGAAGAAAAAGTGGAGAAAAAGTGGAGAAAAAGTGGAGCACCCTTTGGTGCCTTTCATGTGGCACTAAGGGGTGCTTAGCTTTGTATTTAGCCAAAAAAATGAAAAAAAAAATGACGTAGGGTTCCCCCTAGTTTTGTAGCCAGCTAGGGTAAAGCAGACGGCTGCAGCCTGCAGACCACAGCTGGCAACCTCACCTTGGCTGGTAATCCAAAACTGAGGGCACCCCACGCTGTTATTTTAAATTAAATAAATAATTAAAAAAAAAAAACACGTAGGGGTCCCCCAAAATTGGATCACCAGCCAAGGTAAAGCAGACAGCTGGGGCCTGATATTCTCAGACTAGGGAGGTCCATGGTTATTGGACTCTCCCCAGCCTAAAAATAGCAGGCCGCAGCCGCCCCAGAAGTGGCGCATCCATTAGATGCGCCAATCCTGGTGCTTCACCCCAGCTCATCCCGCGCCCTGGTGCGGTGGCAAACGGGGTAATATATGGGGTTAATACCAGATGTGTAATGTCACCTGGCATCAAGCCCTGGGGTTGGTGAGGTCAGGCGTCTATCAGATACCCGACATCACCAACCCAGTCAGTAATAAAAAAAATAGACGACAAACACATTTTTATTTGAAAAAACACTCCCCAAAACATTCCCTCTTTAACCAATTTATTAGAATGAAAAACAAATCCAGGTCTGCTGTAATCCAAGGGGTTGCCATGACGATCCACACTGTCCCAGTCAATGAAGAGCAGGATGTTCCCCATTGGCTGGGAGAGCAATGCAGTGACCTGAGCTAACATCAATGGGTCAGCCCAGGTCACTGCAGGGCATGACAAGTGCTGCTGTCAGCGAGGTACATTACCTGCGCTGATCTCCAGCACACTGAAAGCCCCTGTCACTGAGTTCAATGACCGGCATCTTCACACCAAGTATCGCGAGAGGCCCGTGACGTCACCGCTAGTCAGTCTCGGGTCGGAAGCGAGAGGTGATGTGACAGCGGCAGCCATGGAGGACAGTGACAGCGCTGAGGTCGGGATGGCGGGACTTCATCACCGCAGGTAAGCCGAGCGGGACCATGTGTGTGTGTGTGTGTGTGTGTGTGTGTGTGTGTGTGTGTGTGTGTACATGTGTACATGCCGCGTGCAGGAGGGGGCGGAGCGAGCTGAGCGGGGAAGTGTGGGCTTCCTGCACGTAACTAGGATAAACATCGGGTTACTAACCAAAGCGTTTTGCTTGGATACCCGATGTTTATCTTGGTTACCAGCTTGTGGCAGGCTGCCAGCGATGGCTCCTGCACACTGTAGCTGTAAAAAGCCCTGCTTTTTGCTGCTAGAACCGTTCTCGAACGTATCTAGAACTATCGAGCTTTTGCAAAAAAGCTCGAGTTCTAGTTCGATCTAGAACAGCCCCAAAATCACTCGAGCCTAGAACTGGAGAACCACGAACCGCGAACCGCGCTCAACTCTACAAATCACCCGCAGCTCCACACGCGGCTCCCCTCCCCGGCACATTACACACGCGGCTCCCCTCCCCGACACATTACACATGTGGCTCCCCTTCCCGGCATATTACACACGCAGCTCCCCTCCCCTCCCCGCCACATTACAACCCATAGCTCCGCACCCGAGCACATTACAACCCGTGGCTCCACCCCCCACACATTACAACCTGCGGCTCCACCCCCCGGAACATTACAACCCGCGGATTCGCCCCCAAACACATTACAACCCGCGGCTCCACCCCCTGGCACATTACAACTCGCGGCTCCTCCCCGGCACATTACAACCCACAGCTCCACCCCCCGGCATATTACAACCCATGGCTTTGCCCCCTGGCAAATTACATCCCACGGCTCCGCCCCCCGGCACATTACAACCAGCAGCTCTGCCCCACAGCACATTACAACCCGTGGCTCCGCCAACTGGCACATTATACCCGCGGCTCCGCCCCCCAGCACATTACACCCTGCGGCTCTGCTTCATACTCCTGCAAAGCACGGTCCGGCAGACACAGAGCAGAGTCCAGGGGAGGAGCAGCTTCTGATCATGTGACTGATCACATGACTGTGACATCACACAGGCCCTGTTTTTGATGATCTCCCTGCAGCCTCCATTCTAGACAGTGCAGTGCTGGAGTAAGGAGTCGGACCACAAAAAACTCCAATCTAGACAGCTCATGATACATACAAACATATTATATATATATATATATATATATATATATATATATATATTTACAGTACAGACCAAAAGTTTGGACACACCTGCTCGTCTCTAGAACAACTATTAAGAGGAGACTTTGTGCAGCAGGCCTTCATGGTAAAATAGCTGCTAGGAAACCACTGCTAAGGACAGGCAACAAGCAGAAGAGACTTGTTTGGGCTAAAGAACACAAGGAATGGACATTAGACCAGTGGAAATCTGTGCTTTGGTCTGATGAGTCCAAATTTGAGATTTTTGGATCCAACCACCGTGTCTTTGTAGAAAAGGTGAATAGATGGACTTTACATGGCTGGTTCCCACCGTGAAGCATGGAGGAGGAGGTGTGATGGTGTGGGGGTGCTTTGCTGGTGACACTGTTGGGGATTTATTCCAAATTGAAGGGATACAGAACCAGCATGGCTACCACAGCATCTTGCAGCGGCATGCTATTTCATCCTGTTTGCGTTTAGTTGGACCATCATTTATTTTTCAACAGGACAATGACCCCAAACACACCTCCAGGCTGTGTAAAGGCTATTTGCCTAAGAAGGAGAGTGATGGGGTGCTACGCCAGATGACCTGGCCTCCACAGTCACTAGACCTGAACCCAATCGATATGGTTTGGGGTGAGCTGGACCGCAGAGTGAAGGCAAAGGGGCCAACAAGTGCTAAGCATCTCTGGGAGCTCCTTCAAGAGTGTTGGAAAACCATTTCTGGTCACTACCTCTTGAAGCTCATCAAGAGAACCAAGAGTGTGCAAAGCAGTAATCAAAGCAAAAGGTGTCTACTTTGAAGAACCTAGAATATAAGACATATTTTCAGTTGTTTCTCACTTTAAGTATTTCATTCCACACGTTTTCATTCATAGTTTTGATGTCTTCAATGTGAATCTACAATTTTTAGAGTCATGAAAATAAAGAAAACTCTTTGAATGAGGTGTGTCCAAACTTTTGGTCAGTACTGTATATATATATATATATATATATATATATATATATATATATATATATATATACATACATACACACACATTCCGGCATGCACCGCAGCACTGTCAGTTGCGCAGGCGCAGTTCGAACAATGCTCCAGCTTCCAGGTCCTCACTGCACGCACGCACACATGTGAGCACATATACACACATTGCAGACACACATAGTTACACCGAGCACATACACACATACTGTATGTCTTCACTCACACACACTCTCACACACACTACTGTATACTTTTCTGTCCGGGGCCGCCGCTTCTACTGTCAGCGCTTTACTGCAGTTGAATGCTTAGTGGCGCCGTAAAGCATTCAAATGCAGTAAATCCATGACAACATCCTGCAGCGGCCACTCCGTACACCGGACGCTATTACGGAGGGGTCTGTGGGACTGCGGACTGCAAGAAGCAGCTGGAGGCACTGCGAGATGGAGGAGAGGTAAGAGTAGCTTTTATTGTGTCTAAACAACAGCATAATAGGGGAAGAAGGGAACCAGTAGGAACACATTATTAAACAATGGGCTCATTACACCAGGGCACATTACTAAACAATGAGCTCATTAGTTACTGCAGGGCACCTTACAATACAATGGGTACATTACGGCAGGGGACATTACTATACAATGGGGACATTACAGCAGAAGACATCAGCCCCCCCACCAGATCTGTATGCCGCCAGCCCCCCCACCAAGATCTGTATGCCCTCCTACCAGATCTGTATGCCCCCAGCACCCCCCCCAGCAGATCTGTATGCCCCCAGCCCCCCCACCAGATCTGTATGTCACCATAACTGTATGCCTCCAGCCCCCCCCTCACCAGATCTAAATGCCTCCAGCCCCCACGCCATATCTGCATGCCTCCAGCACCTCCCTCACTAAAGCTGTATACCTCCACACCCCCCCTCACCAGATCTGTATGCCTCCAGCTCCCCCCATCACCAGATCTGTATGCCAACAGCCCCCCTCACCATATCTGTATACCTACAGCCCCCACCAAATCTGTATGCCTCCACAGGAGTAGCAGCCACGCCTCACAGCGGTACTGATGATCACAGATGTGCAATTGTGGCGCCCCTGACCTGGTCAGGCACCACTGAGTACTGCACCCATGCTGGGGACAGTACAATACAGGTAATCCAGAAGGCTGACCGAGGTGTGACTACACAGGCGCATAGTGATCAGGTCTCACACATGTACCTATGAGAGGACCCCTGGGGATCCCAGGAGGGGGAAAAGCCTTCACCTTCACTGGAATAGTGGAGGGGGCCAAAAGCCTCCATCTCCTCTCAAGGGGTGTGGTAAGAGAGCCTGGTTGCTAGGTGGCGTAGGCAAGAACAGGAGAGGAGGAGCAGTGAGCCGGTTCAGTGCAGGGCAGAGTCCAGGGAGCTCCGAGAGGAGCTGACCCCTTCCCCTGGGGCTGTTGCAGTCTGACAGCGCCCGCGCAGTGGCTACCGACGGGGGAGAACGGTCACCTAGGAGTGCTACCCGAAACCCATCTCCAGCTAAAGAGAGAGCACAGAGTGGGAAGTAAGGAGACTGCTAGGGAGTACCAGGCCCAAACGGGCGGCAGATCCCGGAGCGGGGATAGATCCACCTTTCCTTGCTAAACCTGCCGGTGTGGGGCCCTCAAAGCCCACACCACAACACCTAAAAGCCGCAGCCACGTAGCCACAGTTAGGGCCCATAGTTCACAGGAGGCAAGCAGCTGGAGTGATCTGGCCCAGGCAACAAGCAAACGGCAAACGAAGGGGAGAGAGGCTTCAGCAACTTCCCTGGGTGACCCCCATAGGGACTAAAAGTCGGGGTTACCCCAAACCACCAAGGGCTAAGGAAGGCGAGTTGGTAGTCACCATCAGAAGTCAGCCTGAAGGATACCTGGTTCCAGCCTGGTTCATCCCAGCTACGCCCGGGTTACTCACCCTGCCATCAACTGTGAGTAAAATCCCTGAAAGACATCCTGCTTGTGTGGAGTTATTCTGCGCCTTGTGGTTCTACACACCTACACAGGGCCCTGGGGCTTGCCTCACTCTCAGGAGGCTATCCCAACTGACTGCACCCACCATCAGCCCCAGGCAGCCCTTAACCTGCAGTGGCGGTCACCACTGACCGCAATTCTGAGAGTGGCGTCACGACAAATAGAAGATTTCCTACCTGTGACAAAGACCAGACTGTTCCATCCAAGTGGAGTCCCTGAAGGTAATGCACTGACACTGCACATGCGGGGCTTCACACAATGTCATGGAAGAGTATGGAAGCTTGGCCGGGTATGTCTGCGATTGCCTGTTGCAGCAATATCGCTGAAGGCATGGTAATGTCAGGGGAGCACAGACATACCCGGCCACGCCTCCTTACTGCTCCATGTGCGATGTCACGGGAGAGAGAGAGAGCTGTGTGTGTGTTAGAGCTGAGTGTATAGCACAGCTGTGTATGTTAGAGCTGAGTGCATAGCAGAGATGTGTGTGTGTTAGAGACGAGTGTATAGCAGAGCTGTGTGTGCGTTAGATCCTAGTGTATAGAAGAGCTGTGTGTGTGTGTGTGTGTTAGAGCTGAGTGTAAAGCAGAGCTGTGTGTGGCAGAGTTTTGTGTTTTAGCTTAGGGTATAGCAGAGCTGTGTGTGTGTTAGAGCTGGGTGTATAGCAGAGCTGTGTGTGACAGAGCTGTGTGTGATAGAGCTGAGTGTATAGCAGAGCTGTGTGTGTTAGAGCTGGGTGTATAGCAGAGTGTATAGCAGAGCTGTGTGTGTGTTAGAGCTGAGTGTATAGCAGAGCTGTGTGTGTTAGAGCTGACTAGCAGATCTGTGTGTATGTGTATCTTATAGCTGAGTGTATAGCAGAGCTGTATGTGTGTGTTAGAGAGAAAGTAAAATAAATACACACACACACATACACACACACACACACACACACACAAATTATGTTTATTTACAATCAAAATACACACAGCCTTTAACACATTTAATTAGCCCCAAAAAGTCTCAGTGGATAATCAGCTTACAAGAGAACACATAGTGTAAACACACACACAGCACACAGGGGAGACACCACATAGTGAACACAGCTCAAAAAACACAACACCAGATACCAATATACAGCACACAACAAGGAAGAGACAGTGCACAGGGGTGACAGAGGTCAAATGATGCAATACACACAATACACAAATGCAGAGGGATGACATACAACATATATGTTGGAAAGCGGAAACAGTGTGGACTGGTGACATGTTCACTGCTCCTGTCACACCACTAAGCATAGACAGAAGTTCATTTCACCGCACTCCTGATGCGATAGCATCGGGCCTATTTCTAGTAAAATATAATATGAAGGTTGTTTTGTGAAATCTGGTGGTAGTACTGTTCAAACATTTTTGAGCTTCGCTTAGGCTAGGAAATCATTATGACATCAGTGGTGTCTGAAACCCAGCATTTACTGATCAGGTGATTCATGGAGTCATAGCATTGTTCATCATGGTTAAACAGCCAATGAGACATTTGTTTGTTACCTGCAATGCTACTGCCCAGAAGTGACAAAGTTAAGATGTTTTCCACAATGTGATAAACAAAGATCTGCATCTACTAAACACTACTGTAATGGTGGAATATGGGGGGCTCTGTATAATTTTGTGTAGGTTCGTATTTTAGGCGTGGTGCTCTGTTCATTCAGTGTATAACTTGTGTGTACATTGTCGTGTTTGCAGGTTAATCATCCCCTTCTTGGCTTTTGTTCCTGGGTCTGGGGGAAGAGGGCCTGGGATCCACCAAAACTCTCTGCTTACCTGGAGGATTATTGAGTCTCGCTGAGTAGGAGAAGAGACAAGCAGAAAGATTCATCCTCTGGGCGAGAAGCTGCGGCTACAGGCAGCACACCAGAGAGCCGTTGAGAAACCCCAATTTCCCAGGAAAAGGACTGCTGGAGGATTGTGACTGAGTTATCCTTTGTGGGAGAAGCTGAGGCTCCCCAGAGAGACCTGGACATTTTTCGCTTACTGGACTGTATCCATGTTCCTGGACTATTTTACCCTTTGTGTAGTGGATTATTTTTATGGACCTTCTTTTTTGTTTGGAATAAATGTTCTTTGGATTGTTCAATCATCTCTCGCTCTGTTGATTGTGTGATATCGGAAAAGGACCCTGTGACAACTACCTTCGGCTGTGGGTTGAAATCCCCGGGCAACATAAGCCACACAAATATAAGCAATTAACTTTCCTAAAGCACCATTCCAGCTATTTTTTTTACCACTGGACTGGTGCTTTAAATCTAAGGTCCATGCCCCTGGTCTTAATATCACCCTCATCTTCACCTTTTTTCAGCACAGCTCTGGTTCCACAGCGCCATCTTGTGCCCATAACTTCTGGCTGCTGGAAGTCAAATGTTACATACAAGTCTATGAGTGCCAGAATAAGACCAGAAAAAGGCTCTCTTAGACTTGCATTGAGTTGTGACCTCTGTACTACTCCATGAAACAGTGAAGCAGCTGGCAGGTCACATCACAGAGCCCTTCAAACATGATGAATTTCATTGATGCCTCGGAATACAACCAGTGCTTATAACTAGGGATGATCCAATACCTCAAATATTCGGCTCCGCGAATATTTTCCGAATACCTCGCCGCTATTCGACTATTCGGTGAGCAATGTAAGTCTATGGGAAGCCCGAATAGTACCGAATAGTTGTTAGTCGGGTTTCCCATAGACTTACATTGCACATCGAATAGTCGAATAGCGGCAAGGTATTCGGAAAATATTCGCGAAGCCGAATAATCGAAGTATTCAATCATCCCTATTTATAACCTTTTGAAATGCAATAAGGTCGTTTCTAGCTATAGTATGTATATTTGGTCAGTGAATTATGTCATCCAAGGCTTCTTCCCAAACAAGACATTAACTGAGTAAAATACACAAGAAATCTAATCTGGATCCAGGATATAATTGCTTCTAAAGATACATATCTTTCACTTAAGTACAATTGGCAGTACATTTTGGTGAACTTCAATAGAAGCATTTAACTATAGTGTGTACTTCCATTATTGAAATGTAATTAAAAGCATCAATCTCTCAGATTATCTATGGCCATTTGAGCAGTTTACAGTGATGTCTTAAAAAAATAGCACCACTGGGTGTAAAGACATAAAATGGTGAAGGGTAAATCAATACACAAATACATTGATAGACCAGAAACAATGTGGCCTTTAAAGAAGTAATATATATAGAAACATTATCTTACATAGGTTTAACACCTAATTTTCAATCCTTGTATATCAGTGGGACATAGTTGACAATAGTTCTATATCCCACATACAATAAGGAATAGAGATGAGCGAACCGGTCGCGGTTCGGCTCGAGGTCGGCTCGCCGAACGGGGGTCCCGTTCGAGTTCGGTTCGTCGAACGTTCGACGAACCGAACTCGAACGTATAGGCTAGAATGGGAGGCAATCACAAACACATAAAAATGCATGATAAATGTACACAAACAGTTAATAAACATTGCCATAACACTTACCGGTCCTCGCGATCCCTTCTGCACTCTGTCTCCTGCCGCTATTCCATCCGATGATCGCTGAATCCTCCCGGTGACCGGCACTGCCAGCAGAGATGCAGGACCTATCGTGACGTCAAAATAGCCATGTGACCAGTCACGTGGCTATTATCTCATTGGCTACAGACTGGTCACATGACTATGACACGTCATGTAGGACCTGCGAGTGCATCTCTCCGGTACACGGTGCACATATGTGTATCGCCATGTACCGGCGACATGCTCTAGCACACGGTCGACTCCCCGTTCCGTTAGGGACCGGCTGTCACAGCCGGTCATTAACGGAGATCACCGTTGCCATAGCAACGCAGTTAGCGGTGATGTCACCGCTAACCGCGGCTCCGAGAGCACCGTTGCTATGGTAACGCGTCTGTCAGCGTTACCGCTGTTACCGCTGACAGCCAGCACTGATCACTCACGGAGTGAAGGCTGCACGATTGTAGTGAGCATTGTAGTGAGGATGGAGGTTCCCCAGCCCCAAGTGATGAGCTGGTGAATCTCATCCTCACTACAATCGTCACTACTACTACACTAGTGAGGATTGTAGTGAGCATTGTAGTGAGGATGGAGGTTCCTCAGCCCCAAGTGATGAGCTGGTGAATCTCATCCTCACTACAATCGTCACTACTACTACACTAGAAAGAAAGAAGACAGAAGAGCAGGATCGTGGAGGGCTGACAGGGGGTAATAAAGATGGAGTCTCTAATGTGTCTGTGTATTTATTTCTATTAAAGTATTTTTTCTCTGTGTGGTGTTTTTTTTAACCCTTTATTGGAGATTCTTAATGGCCGGGTCAAACGAGCCTGACATTAAGAATCTCTGGCTTAATACTGGCTAGTAAAACAAAGCCAGTATTAACTCATGATTACCCAACAAGCCACCCGGCTCCAGGGCTGTTGGAAGAGTTGGATACAGCGCCAGATGATGGCGCTTCTATGAGAGCGCCATTTTCTGGGGCGGCTGCGGACTGAAATCCGCAGTAGAGGGGCCCAGAAACCTCGGGCTAACCTGTGCTGCGGATTCCAATCCCCAGCTGCCTAGTTGTACCCGGCTGGACACAAAAATGGGGCGAAGCCCACGTCATTTGTTTTTTAATTATTTCATGAAATAAGTGAAATAATTAAAAAAAAACGGGCTTTCCTATATTTTTGGTTCCCAGCCGGGTACAAATAGGCAACTGGGGGTTGGAGGCAGCCCGTGGCTGCCTGCTGTACCTGGCTAGCATACAAAAATATGGCGAAGCTCACGTCCTTTTTTTTGTAGTTTTTTGGCAAAAAACATAAAAAATGCTTCCCTGGATTTTCCATTGCCAGTGAAGGTAACACCAAGCAGTGGGGGTTAGCCGCCAGTAGCTGCTTGGATTACCCTTAGCTAGCAATACAAAAAATGCAGCGGGAGCCCATATATATTTTTTTTAATTATTTATTTAAATAACTAAAAATAAAATGGGCTTCCCTGTATTTTGATTGCTAGACATCACAGTGCTGTAAAAATAAATCTTTAAAAAAATGACGTAGCGCTCCGCGGTATTTTTGATTCTCAGCGCAGATAAAGCAGACAGCTATGGGTTGCCACCCCCATCTGCCTGCCGTTACCTTGGTTGGCAATCAAAATACAGGGAAGCCCATTAATTTTTTCTATTTAAAAAATGGTTAAAAAAAAAAAAAAAATGACGTTGGGTCCCCCCATTTTTGATAGCCAGCTAGGGTAAAGCAGACGGCTGTAGCCTGAAAACCACAGCTGGCAGCTTTACCGTGGTTGGGGATCCAATGTGGAGGTCCCCTCAGGCTCTTTTTTATAATTATTTTATAAATATTAATAATTACACAATAAAAGTAGGGTCCCCCCCAAATTGGATCACCAGCCAAGGTAAAGCGGACAGCTGTGGTCTGGTATTCTCAGGGTGGGAAGGGCCATAGTTATTGGGCCTTCACAGCCTAAAAATAGCAGGCCGCAGGCACCCCAGACGTGGCGCATCCACTAGATACGCCAATCCTGGCGCTTCACCCCAGCTCATCCCGTGCCCTGGTGCAGTGGCAAACGGGGTAATAAATCGGGTTGATACTAGCTGTAAAGTCACCTGAGATCAAGCCCAGCAGTTTGTGATGTCATGGCATCTATTAGATACCCAACATCATAAACTGTCAGTACTAACAAAAAAAAAAAAAAAAATCGACAAAAGAAATTTATTTGAAAAAACAGTCCCCAAAACATTTCCTCTTTCACCAATTTATTGTAAGAAAAAAAATAAAGGGGTCCCACGACGACTCTGGACCGTCTAGAATATGGGGGGAGACACTCAGGGAACGTATCCCCCATTTTCTAGGAGTGCGGACCCTTCATGTGAGGAGTGTGGGTGCAATGAATCTGCACTCACTCTCCCCGGGTCCACAGCAGCAGAGTGCTACCAAAGCTGCAATGCCCTGCTCATGAGGTAAGGGCATGCCTAATCAGGAGAACTACTGTAGAGGAAGCTCTGCTCACTGGTATATAGGTGCTCAGAGGTAATAATAGATAAAATTAGTGAGTAACCTCGGCACTCTAAATCTCCCAGACTAAGTCAGTAAGTCACAACGGATAGTAATGCAAAATCACTCTTTATTGGTCCGTATTAAGAAAATTTTTTTTTTCATAAGCATATATGTTTTTGTCCAAAACAAGTTACAAATGACGTTTCAGCCTGAGCCTTCGTCAGATTGGACTTATCTGCATGTAATCATGAAAAATGACAATAATCAGTATCACATAAGAGTGAGAGAACAATAACATAAACTCGAACAATGTAGAGGTACAATTGGGATGCAGCAAAAAAATTGCAACACAGCAAGAAATGAAACACATGATACAAATGTCATAATACAGTACAAGGACAATATAGTAATGACAAATATGGGGTCAGAGTAGACTTAGACAGCTCTGGTACGAAAGAGATGTCAATCATAAAGTAACATGTGCAGTAGGTGTAGAGCTACAGTATGCATGGCAGAGCTAATGGGTAGACCGACCATAGAAAAAGAACGGAGAAAAAGTGGAGAAAAAGTGGAGAAAAAAATGGAGAAAAAGTGGAGAAAAAGTGGAGAAAAAAATGGAGAAAAAGTGGAGAAAAAGTGGAGAATAAGTGGAGAATAAATGGAGAATAAGTGGAGAAAAAGTGGAGAATAAGTGGAGAATAAGTGGAGAATAAGTGGAGAAAAAGTGGAGAATAAGTGGAGAAAAAGTGGAGAATAAGTGGAGAAAAAGTGGAGAATAAGTGGAGAATAAGTGGAGAATAAGTGGAGAAAAAGTGGAGAAAAAGTGGAGAAAAAGTGGAGAAAAAGTGGAGAAAAAGTGGAGAAAAAGTGGAGAAAAAGTGGAGAAAAAGTAGAGAAAAAAATGGAGAAAAAGTGGAGAAAAAGTGGAGTAAAAATGGAGAAAAAAATGGAGAAAAAAATGGATAAAAAGTGGAGAAAAAGTGGAGAAAAAGTGGAGAAAAAGTGGAGAAAAAGTGGAGAATAAGTGGAGAAAAAGTGGAGAATAAGTGGAGAAAAAGTGGAGAATAAGTGGAGAATAAGTGGAGAAAAAGTGGAGAATAAGTGGAGAATAAGTGGAGAAAAAAGTGGAGAATAAGTGGAGAATAAGTGGAGAAAAAGTGGAGAAAAAAAAGGAGAAAAAGTGGAGAAAAAAAAGGAGAAAAAGTGGAGAAAAAGTGGAGAAAAAGTAGAGAAAAAAATGGAGAAAAAGTGGAGAAAAAGTGGAGTAAAAATGGAGAAAAAAATGGATAAAAAATGGATAAAAAGTGGAGAAAAAGTGGAGAAAAAGTGGAGAAAAAGTGAAGAAAAAGTGGTGAAAAAGTGGAGAAAAAGTGGAGAAAATGTGGAGAAAAAATGGAGAAAAAATGGAGAAAAAGTGGAGAAAAAGTGGAGAAAAAGTGGAGAAAAAGTGGAGAAAATGTGGAGAAAAAATGGAGAAAAAGTGGAGAAAAAGTAGAGAAAAAAAATGGAGAAAAAGTGGAGAAAAAGTGGAGTAAAAATGGAGAAAAAGTGGAGAAAAAATGGAGAAAAAAATGGATAAAAAGTGGAGAAAAAAATGGAGAAAAAGTGGAGAAAAAGTGGAGAAAAAGTGGAGCACCCTTTGGTGCCTTTCATGTGGCACTAAGGGGTGCTTAGCTTTGTATTTAGCCAAAAAAATGAAAAAAAAAAATGACGTAGGGTTCCCCCTAGTTTTGTAGCCAGCTAGGGTAAAGCAGACGGCTGCAGCCTGCAGACCACAGCTGGCAACCTCACCTTGGCTGGTAATCCAAAACTGAGGGCACCCCACGCTGTTATTTTAAATTAAATAAATAATTAAAAAAAAAAACACGTAGGGGTCCCCCCAAAATTGGATCACCAGCCAAGGTAAAGCAGACAGCTGGGGCCTGATATTCTCAGACTAGGGAGGTCCATGGTTATTGGACTCTCCCCAGCCTAAAAATAGCAGGTCGCAGCCGCCCCAGAAGTGGCGCATCCATTAGATGCGCCAATCCTGGTGCTTCGCCCCAGCTCATCCCGCGCCCTGGTGCGGTGGCAAACGGGGTAATATATGGGGTTAATACCAGGTGTGTAATGTCACCTGGCATCAAGCCCTGGGGTTGGTGAGGTCAGGCGTCTATCAGATACCCGACATCACCAACCCAGTCAGTAATAAAAAAAATAGACGACAAACACATTTTTATTTGAAAAAACACTCCCCAAAACATTCCCTCTTTAACCAATTTATTAGAATGAAAAACAAATCCAGGTCTGGTGTAATCCAAGGGGTTGCCATGACGATCCACACTGTCCCAGTCAATGAAGAGCAGGATGTTCCCCATTGGCTGGGAGAGCAATGCAGTGACCTGAGCTAACATCAATGGGTCAGCCCAGGTCACTGCAGGGCATGACAAGTGCTGCTGTACATTACCTGCGCTGATCTCCAGCACACTGACAGCCCCTGTCACTAAGTTCAATGACCGCCGCCTTCACAGCCAAGAATCGCGAGAGGCCCGTGACGTCACCGCTAGCCAGTCTCGGGTCGGAAGCGAGAGAAGGTGATGTGACAAGCGGCGACCATGGAGGACAGTGACAGCTCTGAGGTCGGGATGGCAGGACTTCATCACCGCAGGCAGGGCCGGCTCCAGGTTTTTGTGGGCCCCGGGCGGAAGAGTCTCAGTGGGTCCCATAAACACGCAGACACACACACATACACAGATACATACACGTACATATACATATTTAAAGACAAACTCACAAAAATACATATAAACAGACAAATCTATACAGTCATATACACTGACATACATAGATGCACATCATACATGCATACATACAGAGACACACACTGCTATGCTGCATACATACATACAGACACACACATACTGCTCTGCATGCCTACATACATATAGACAGACACACACACACTGCTCTGCTACATACATACATACAGACACACACACACACTGCTCTGCTGCATACATACATACAGACACGCATACTGCTCTGCTGCATACATACATGCATACATACATACAGACAGACACGCATACTGCTCTTCTGCATACATACATACATACATACATACAGACAGACACACGCATACTGCTCTGCATGCATACATACAGACACGCATACTGCTCTGCTGCATACATACATGCATACATACAGACACGCATACTGCTCTGCTGCATACATACATGCATTCATACAGACAGACACACATACTGCTCTGCTGCATATATACATACATACAGACACGCATACTGCTCTGCTGCATATATACATACATACATACAGACACGTATACTGCTCTGCTGCATACATACATGCATACATACAGACAGACACGCATATTGCTCTGCTGCATATATATATATATACAGACAGACACGCATACTACTCTGCTACATATATACATACATACAGACACGTATACTGCTCTGCTGCATACATACATGCATACATACATACAGACACGCATATTGCTCTGCTGCATATATATATATATACATACATACAGACATGCATACTACTTTGCTACATATATACATACATACATAGACACGCATACTGCTCTGCTGCATATATACATACATACAGACACGCATACTGCTCTGCTACATATATACATACATACAGACACGCATACTGCTCTGCTGCATATATACATACATACAGACACGCATACTGCTCTACTGCATATATACATACATACAGACACGCATACTGCTCTGCTGCATATATACATACATACAGACACGCATACTGCTCTGCTGCATATATACATACATACAGACACGCATACTGCTCTGCTGCATATATACATACATACATACAGACACGCATACTGCTCTGCTGCATACATACATACATATAGACACGCATACTGCTCTGCTGCATATATACATAAATACATACAGACACGCATACTGCTCTGCTTTATACATACATACATATAGACACGCATACTGCTCTGCTGCATATATACATACATACATACAGACACGCATACTGCTGTGCTGCATACATACATACATACACGCATACTGCTCTGCTGCATATATACATACATACATACAGACACGCATACTGCTCTGCTACATATATACATACATACAGACACGCATACTGATCTGCTGCATACATACATACATATAGACACGCATACTGCTCTGCTGCATATATACATACATACAGACACGCATACTACTCTGCTGCATACATACATACATATAGACACGCATACTGCTCTGCTGCATACATACATACATACAGACACGCATACTGCTCTGCTGCATACATACATACATATAGACACGCATACTGCTCTGCTGCATACATACATATAGACATGCATACTGCTCTGCTGCATATATACATACATACATACAGACACGCATACTGCTCTGCTGCATACATACATACATATAGACACGCATACTGCTCTGCTGCATATATACATACATACAGACACGCATACTGCTCTGCTGCATAAATACATACATATAGACACGCATACTGCTCTGCTGCATATATACATACATACAGACATGCATACTGCTCTGCTGCATACATACATACATATAGACACGCATACTGCTCTGCTGCATATATACATACATACATACAGACACGTATACTGCTCTGCTGCATATATACATACATACAGACACGCATACTGCTCTGCTGCATACATACATACATATAGACACGCATACTGCTCTGCTACATATATACATACATACAGACACGCATACTGCTCTGCTGCATACATACATACATATAGACACGCATACTGCTCTGCTGCATATATACATGCATACATACAGACACGCATACTGCTCTGCTGCATATATACATACATACATATAGACACGCATACTGCTCTGTTGCATATATACATACATACATACAGACACGCATACTGCTCTGCTGCATACATACGTGCATTCATACATACAGACACGCATACTGCTCTGCTGCATACATACATACATACATACAGACACGCATACTGCTCTGCTACATGCATACATACAAACACACACCTTGCTCTGCGGGGCCCACACACGCGGCTCCGGGGGTCACACACACGGCTCTGCGGGGCCCACACACGCGGCTCCGGGGGTCACACACACGGCTCTGCGGGGCCCACACACGCACGGGGGGACAGGGAGGGGCGGGGAGGGAGTGATGTCCCACATACTGATCAGGTCACGGTGCAGATGGGGCCCACACAGCGCCGGAGGGAAGCGATGTGTTGGGGGTCGCTGGCTGGCACTGTGACTCCTTCATCTGTGCGACCGAGCAGGACGCCGGGCGGTAGCTCCGCCCACAGAGGATGCTCAATGCAGGAGAACACAGTGGCCTTAAAGGGCCGGCAGCCACAGTTTCCAGTGCCAAGGACTGCTGCCCCCGGGCCGACCGCAGGTAAGCCGAGCGGGACCGTCTGTGTGTGTGTGTGTGTGTGTGTGTGTGTGTGTATGTATGTATGTGTACATGCCGCGGGCAGGAGGGGGCGGAGTGAGCTGAGCGGGGAAGTGTGGGCTTCCTGCACGTAACTAAGATAAACATCGGGTTACTAACCAAAGCGTTTTGCTTGGATACCCGATGTTTATCTTGGTTACCAGCTTCTGGCAGGCTGCCAGCGATGGCTCCTGCACACTCTAGCTGTAAAAAGCCCTGCTTTTTGCTGCTAGAACCGTTCTCGAACGTATCTAGAACTATCGAGCTTTTGCAAAAAGTTCGAGTTCTAGTTCGATCTCGAACAGCCCCCAAAATCACTCGAGCCCCGAACTGGAGAACCTCGAACCACGAACCGCGCTCAACTCTAATAAGGAAATAAGGCACATTTCTAGGGCAAATCAGGATTGACCGGAAAAGGGAGAAAACTTAATTTGCTTCTTAGTATAGTAGTGAAAAAAAATTAAATAACCTATTAAAATAATAGAAAATAGGTGTAATGAGGCTATTTTGGGTAACAATTGGCAGATACAGAAAAAGGCAAGTAATGAAAAACTTGGAATTAAGACACATTTACCGTATTTTTCGCTTTATAAGACACACTTTTGTTCCCCCAAATTTTGGGGGAAAGTAGGGGGTGCGTCTTATAATCCGAATATACAAATTATATACTGCAGGGTCCAGGGAAGGTGGGGGCCGCTCTGGAGCGGTGAGGGGGGCTGAGGGAGGCTGGTAAGCTGGTGACGGCTGCAGCCTTTGATCTCCTGCTCCCGCTCATATAATATGCACAGCCGCGGTCCATCACCGTGGTGCTGAAACCGCACCGCGGCGATGGGCTGGGGGAGCGGCACATATTATATCTGCCTGTGCTTCCCTTTGATCGCACATGCCCGCCCTGTGTTAGATATGGCCCCCATGCTGCTGCCCATAGTGAAATAAAAAACTTTTTCCTTACCTCCTCCAGCGTGTCTCCCCGGTCTCCCTCCTGCTGCTGTGATCAGGCACGCAGGCTGTGCCGATCACATGACCGCACGGAGAACCAGGAAGTGCTACAGTGCAGGAGGCTGGAGCTCAACCACACAGAGGGAAACACCAGGGAGGGCAGTGCTGGAGGCCGGAACTCAACCACACATAGGGAGACACGAGGGAGGACAGCGCTGGAGAAGGTAAGGAAAGAGTTTTACTAAAAGCAGCAGCATGGGGGCGATATCTAACACAGGGCAATGTGTGCCAGCCACAGTGGGCCATGTGCCAGCCACAGTGGGCCATGTGCCAGCCACAGTGGGCCGTGTGCCAGCCACAGGGGGCTGTGTGCCAGCCATAGCGGACGTGTGTCAGCCACAGGGGGACGTGTGCCAGCCATAGGGGACATATGGCATCACTGAGGGTCGTGCGTCAGCCACACATGGCCGTGTGCCAGCCATAGAGGATGTGAGCCAGCCACAGGGGGCCGTGTGCCAGCCATAAGGGACATGTGGCATCACTGGGGGACGTGTGCCAGCACAAGGGGGCTATATTCAATATAAGGTGGCCATATCCAGATTAAGGGGGCTAATTTTAGGATGGGGGGGTATGAGGAACATATACACTGTATGATTTGTTAGACGGACACTGGCATTATAAGACGGACCCCATTTATTAAAAAATTCTCTGTTCCTTCACCAAATTTGGGGTGTGTCTTATAATCAGGTGCGTCTTATAAAGCGAAAAATACAGTAATATGCACTTACTATTTTTGTTATGGGCTGTGTATAGCAACCAGTGGTTGGAGAGTATTTTCTTGTCAGTATCTCTTCGTTACACATCCTAATACAGTATCTTGTTCCACTGGCTGCCATGGCTTCCCAGACGTCAGCCTTCTTCAGTTATTTTGATGAGAAAGCATCTTGGTCCACCTCCCTTATCTGTGTCCAACCGACTTCCACTTATGATGTGTGACGTGGCCATCTTGTTTCCAGTTGGTCCTCTTGATATTGACCTTGACCTTGAATTTAGCCTTGTTACTGGATTCTGTGCCGCCCTGTGCCTAGTCTTCACAAGTAATATCACACAATTACATGTATATTATCACCTGTTTAACATGTATTGTAAGCCTTAGTGAGAGTTTGTTTTTCTCTGCTGCTAATAACAAAATGTACCTCCCTGAGAGGGGCTCAAATGCTCCCTCGCCGGGCCGAGCCGCTCCAGGTCTGGGCTCAGTTTGTCGGTGGCTCGAGCGCCGCTGGACCGGGGGCCACGTCACTCTGTTAAGGGGAGGCAGTGGGGTGGTGGTGTAGGACGAGGTTCACAGTCGGGGGCCGCATTGTCGTTGGACGGGTCGTGACGCCACCCACGGGTCGTGGTGACGGGATGCACCACCGCTGCGGCTGGAGTGAAGGGGGCTCCCGTGATCGGTGTTGAAGGCACAGCCTGGATGTTAGCCCCTCCGTGGGTAGGGGCGGTGTGTCCCGGGGCCCGGAGGGACGGGCGACAGTGATGTCGGGGTGCAAGGTGCCATACTGCGTTGCGATGTCGTGCCCGGATGGCACTGGTGTACTCACTATTAATTCACACTCAGAGTCACTGGTAAACCAAAGTTCGGGTATGGTCGGGTCCCGCAGCCGGCTGCTTATGTCCCTTGTGAGCCTGATGGTGGCACCTCTACCTTGCACCTCTTGTTTTTACTGTTGGCTCCCCTGCCTGGACAGTGGCAGCCCACTCCCCGGCGTTTAGCTGCCGGAGGAGCCCTCGGTTGCCCGCAGGCGCTGGCCCATCGGGTGTTTGGCCCTTGGCGGTGGCTCTAACCCGGTATCGGTGGGCTGTTGCCTTCTTTCGGGACTTTAGGTTAGGATGAACCCATGAGGTCCAGACTGCAATCAGTTAATTTGCCTACACTCAGTGGCTTCCAAGCTAGGATGGGGTCTGAGTACCCGGTTTCTGGTGCTCCGGTAAACGGTTGACTCCCCGGTTCAGGGCCGGCGGGCTCCAACCCTGGCCCGGTCCTTACAGTTCCGCCGGTTGCTATACCGGTACTCCTGCAGGCAGCCACCACCGTCTGCCTGCCTGACGATAAGGGAATCCCAGGCTCCAACCCGGGTCGCTGACAGCTTTACTCCTCTACACCTCCTGTCACTTTCACTCTACAACTCAATCTGTTTGTATTTCCTGCCTCAGGACAGTAGTCTCATCGGTGGGCGTGCCTTTCCACCTGACTTTGCCCACCTGGTGTGTCCTACTGGCCCTGAGGGAGACATCAGGTCTCCCTTTCGGGTGACTGTTGTGTCCTCACAAGGGATGGGGGTGTGTGTGGGGCGTGGTGGTGTTGTTACCTGTGACCCCTGGGGTCCAGGGCGTCACTAAAACATACATTTGCCCACACTCCGTTACTGGGGTTATTTATTTGAGAGAAAAACAACTCTTGAGTGATGAGCTCTGAAAGGAGAAAGGAGAGGAACTTAATTGTGAGGTAAATTTCAGTCTGAGTCAGTGTGAGGTGAAGTGAGGAGCGTACTGAGGAGAGGTCCTGACCTGAGGTGATTTCTAGAAACCTCTGGAGGGGCCAGCTACACCTGTCACGGTATCAGTCCCTAGGTCATCGGTGCCTTCAAGGTCGGTGACAAAATTGAGAGATTACAGCCTTTCTCCTTTTAGGGCCCATCACTTAAGAGTTATGTTTTTTTTCCCTTTTTATCTCTAAATTTGGTGTGTGTTTTACAATCCAGTGCATCTTATAAAAATGAAAAATAAGGTACTTGGTTTACAAATTGGCCAATTTAGGTAATCCCAGCAGCTGATGACGAGGCATACCTCCCTTTGTCGGGACCCTATCCTAATATGCCTGTATCCGAGTTAAAAAGCATTTTAAGTGGCCTCATACTGGTCTGCCAGACAGAGCATTTCACGCTCCATAAAAAAAGACTTAAGGGGACTTTACATGCAACGACATTGCTAACGAGATGTTGTTGGGGGTCACGGAATTCGTGACGCACATCCGGCCTCGTTAGCGACGTCGTTGCGTGTGACACATACGAGCGACCGCTAACAATCCAAAATACTCACCAAATCGTTGATGGTTGAAACATCGCTCCTTTCCCAAATATCATTGCTGGTGCTGGACGCAGGTTGTTCGTTGTTCCTGAGGCAGCACACATCGCTACGTGTGACACCCCAGGAATGACGAACAACACCATACCTGCGTCCTCCGGCAACGAGGTGGGCATGATTTTCATGCGGCTGCTCTCCGCCCCTCCGCTTCTATTGGACGCCTGCCGTGTGATGTCGCTGTGACGCCGCACGAACCGCCCCCTTAGAAAACAGGCTGTTCTCCTGCCACAGCAATGTCGTTAGGAAGGTAAGTATGTGTGACGGGTACTAGCAATTTTGTCCGCCACGGGCAGCGATTTGCCCGTGACGCACAAACGACGGGGGCGGGTGCTTTCACGAGCGACATCACTAGCGATGTCGCTGCATGTAAAGCAGCCTTTACACCTTAGATTTCAATCTGAACTCTATTATTAATTCTTGTTCTCCAGTCGCAAAACACAAAAATCCCATGAAAAACATGCCAAAAGCACTTTGAAATCTGAACTATTAGCAAACATGAGAACAACTATTTATCCTTATCCCCTCTAAAGTAATATAGACAAAAAAACTAATAAAGCTAGTTTGGGGTTAATACCCCCAATATTGTATATAACAGGTTTTTAACTTATTTTTTTCCATTTTACAATAATATAATTTATTACGTTTTTTGAAGCATTCATTAATTTTACTTGCACATTTAATAGAAAGTAAATAAACATATTTTTTCATGCTTTATATTATAGAGAACTGCAAGTAATTATTGATATAAATTATTCGCCATATTCCCTTGAGGCAAAACTAATACTATTTGCTGTTGGGAAAGACAATGAAAGAAAAAGCAAAAAAAAAAACAAAAAAACAAAACACAGCTTCCTTCTGTGATAAAACATCTTGAAGGGTCTCGCTGTGAGAAGAGAATAATCAACACCTAACGTAAAATAAAATCATTATTTTTGCCTTTAGCATTAGGAATTAAACAGTGAAAGCTAATTAATATCTCACAAGCATAGCAGAAATATGTTTGTATTGACTTCTAGACTTATTCCAACACCTGATATTCTGGAACTCTTAAAGAGCTACTATTCCTATCACATCAATCCATGGTTGAGAAGAAAATAAAGCCGAATTCTGACATTATTATATTAAGTTTTGAGTAAAAATATTTACTTTCGGACTAACTGAGGGTTTTCTGTCTCAAAATCAGTAGTTTCATAGGTATATATTAAACTGTTGAGTTCAGAAGACTTGTGTCAGTCCTGAACTCATAGACTGTGCTATTTGGTTTTCTAAATTCGGCTGACCACCGGACAAGTGCTGGCCAGGGGAGGTGCCACTGTAGAAAAGGCAGGGGGCAGCTGAGCTATGCTGTTTTCATAACTCTCATGTAGGGAATGTGAGGTATGAAAACATAATCATTGCATGCCAGTTTTCTTCAATCATTCACATCAGAAGATGCTCTTGTTTAGGCGTAAACTTCTCAACTCTTGTGACATTTCTCTTCCATGTGGTGCCACCGAACTTTAAAAGTGTTTCTTTAAAAGTAATGCCCATTTATAATCAACTGATTTCTGAACACCTGTTAAAAAAAATACTTACCTGTGGTGGAATTCTTGTTAATTTAGATTTTGAAAGTTTAACTTTAGTTTTGTATCTAAGAGTGTCATAGGAGTATAGTCATCATAGCATCATGGTCTTGAATGAATTTCATATGAAAGTTACTTTTTTGTGTGTGCATAATAACAAACCTTGTTTGCATTCAATGGGCCACAAATTTAGGAGACTGGACAGGAACTACTCAGATTTTATAAAGCTAGTAACCAGTTTCCGTCTTTGACCTTGTACAATAAAGATGTGAGCATGAGAATCAAACGCTGTCATGCGATGTCCCTACAGTTCAGTATTATGTAGCTCAATGAACTTGGTGTGCCATCCCCACAGTTCCACACTTAGGCATAAAGCTACCCAAAGCCAATTGCTTGTTTGTTCAATAACTATCTTACTGTCGATTCAGCAAAGTGGCCATGTGTTCTCAGTGAAAAGAGGTTAGAAAGCTGCTCCCAAACTCTTTCGGCAAGCAAGCACTCTCACGTAAAGGGAACCTGTCAGGTCCTGTATGCAGCCAGAACCAAGAGCGGTTCTGGATGCATATTTCTAATCCCTGCCTAGCAGTCCCAGCCTATAGTAGCATACATAAAGGGTTCTTTAGAAAATGTACCACTCTATAGTGAATGAGAAAATGTTATCCTCACTCTTAATACATTTTTTCAACATGTTTGAAGACGCACATCTGTTGCATATCTCAAGAAAAACAGGTAGAAAGTGATTCAGTGGCCAAGTAACTCTTAATCTGAACCTAACCAAACACCTATGAGGAATTCTGAAGAGACAAGTTGTATTCACTCTCCATATAGCATCCAGGATCCACTACTAGATGTAGTGTTTTTAATGTATTCATTTTGATGTGTTCATTTTTGCATCAACTAATTTGAGTAAAACTGAATATCTTGTAATGAAAGTTATATTATTATTATTATTATTATTATTATTATTATTAACTTTACTCTCCTGTTATGAGTAAAAAAAGTTCTATGAAACTTAGACTTGTAAAAATGTAAAAAAAATATTCTTGTGTTCAAATGTAAGATCTATCTATCTATCCGGAAATATTTGCGCAATGACTGAATCTTCCTGATTTTGACTCTGCATGTCACTATTTTTTGTTTATAAATTAAAAACTGCCATTGAAGTGTAGATTTTCAGGTTTAATTAAAGGGGTTAAATAAAAATATCCTGTGAACTTTAAGAAATTGATACCATTATTCTTCAAAAAATTTTCATATTAGGAGTTCAGAAATAATTGGATAAGTTTACTTTACCATAAATAAAATGTTTGAAGAACATGAAGAAAGCTATTTGAAACGTACGTCAGGGTGGAGGCACGATACAGCCATATTACAGCCAGTACTGTAGGTAACACTGCAGTAATATGCACTTTGTTCTCAGGAATGTTTCCCCATGAATTGTTTTCATTAATTTGATCTACTCTGCAGGTCTATCTGAATAACTACATATATCTATTTTGACAAATCACAGTTGACATCAACCCCATACATTACCCTGATTGCCATCGCACTAGCGCAATTCCAATGAGTTAGGTAAAGCACCACAATTGGCGCATCTAACGGATGCACAATCTCAATCACAATCTTCACAATCTCCAGATGCCCGTCAAAGCAGGCTGCTCTTGATGGAGTAGAATTAGTAAGGGTTGTGTTGTTCACAGAAGCGCCGTGATCCAAAAGTGACTGGAAAACTTTCACCTGTCCATGGGAAGGTATATACATGAAATGTCTAGCCCAGAGGGAGGGACCATATGCAAAATAAAATGAGACTGACTGTGTACAGTTCACCTTGTCACGGTGGAATGTCTTTTATGCTCTTTTATTACACAGTGTTAACCGAGTGTCCTATGTTATATATGTGAACTACTACTACTGCACTTTATTAAAGGGTATATGCTCATTTTGTGTTTCCCTCTTTTGTTTTCTCAGTGAAATGTCAACTTATTCTCTGGATCATTGTTTTTTGTTTTTTTTCTGAAATTTTTGTTCTCTGTACAAATGGGGATGTGGTCCCTCTGTCTGAGCTCAACATTGCATCTATATAGCTTGCCAGGACAGGTGTCTGCAGTTGGGCCCTATCCTTCTCTGTCCTTATTTACACTGATGTCACTGACATAAGGTAAGGATTTAATATTAAAGAAGGAGAGTCCCATTTGGGCACACCTTGTCGTGGTGGGATGGCTTTTACACTCTTTGATTGAAACAGTGTTAACCAAGTGCTTTATGTTATTTAAATGTACTTATTTCCTGTGTTATAGGCTATATGCTCATTTTGTGTTTTTCTCTTGGGTTTTGTTGCTTAATCGTTAAACCACAAAAAGAGGAATAAATATATTCCCCAAAGAATTCCAAAAATTTAACAGAAACAAAGGGCAACAGTGTTTACCCGCCCAGGCCACAGAATCTAATGCACTCACAGGATGCAGGAAAACCCCTTAATAAAGATGGAGGTAACACAGGTGCAAAACACTGATGGAGCAACTGCTCACACACTGTCACTCCATGGAGGGGGTAATTGCTTAGTATTAAAATTGCACACAAATGGCTTGTATAGGGCGCCGTTCACACATGTAGGTGCACAGGGTCTGGCTTACACCCTATTAATGACCGCCATAATATTATACTAAAATGGGTATAGATTTTTGGTATGCACTCAGCTAGGTTTATAAAGGTGCCAGTGAGGGGACCATGGTCCGGAAACCATATACTAGAAAAAACACTGCACAATTTTTTTAAAGAAAAATGCATAAGACAAAATAGTTTTGCTTTGCAAAATTAGGTGAGTTATTTCATATGGCGACAGTAAAAAATATTTTTGTGGTGTGACGTTTCGGCCACTTGTGGCCTTTCTCAAACACAGTCTCTCCACAAAAGAGTCTTTTTCAGTATCGACAGAGAGGTAAAGAAAGGAATGGAGTCCCACCAAGTAAGTAGTATATAGAAATGCTGATAATGGCGTCTGTATGCCGCCTCCCCAGGTTGTGGCTGTCTGTTTGAGAAAGGCCACAAGTGGCCGAAACGTCACACCACAAAAATATTTTTTTCTGTCGCCATACGAAATAAAACTCACCTAATTTTGCAAAGCAAAACTTTTTTGTCTTACGCATTTTTCTTTTAAAAAAAGTGTGCAGTGTTTTTTCTAGTATATACTATTAGACTAGGCAGGCTGCCCAGCACTATGTAAGTGCACCACACAGGAACGGAGACCCTAGTTTACAAGACCTATGTTAATGGGCCTGGCTGCATCCTGTATAAAGAAGACAGAAGTGCAGAAAAATATATATAGCATATATAAGGTATTAGTTGATATTTTGGCCAAAATACGGATGATTGCAACCCAACGTCAAGGGTTCTCATGACTTGTGAGTCCCTATACTGATTTGAAAGCTCAACCACAAAAAGAGGAATAAAAATGTTGGCCTGGGCAGGTAAATACTATTGCCGTTAGTTTCTGTAGTTTTGTCTGCTTAGTTGACAGATGCTTTTAAAATGGCAAGGCAAAAGTCCATGTATAAATTGATAGCGTTTGGTCCAAGTTCCGAAATACATATATTCTAACCAGCAATTCAGATGAAAGGAAAAGTTAAATATTTCATAGGGCAATTCATATTTTTTGGACTTGTTTGAAACGGTTGAGCACCCTGCATTGATAATCTTTTTCTCATAAGCATGCTTTCCGTGTAATGTACAGTATATGGCAAAGTAACGTGATTTATGCAATGCATCAAAGTGCCATGCATAGGAATGTCAGGAAATGGTATTCTGAAGTTCAAAGTGCTAGAAAAATGTATGATTAATAATTCAGAAACGGAGGGGAAAAATGTAAAGAAAATTAGCCATAGAATTTTATTAGATGCATCTTTCAGCGATGTTCTTCTGACTTTTTTTTAACACTTTCAATTTTAAAATTTAAATTTGAATTCTTTTACTCAGAGCTTCAAGAATGTCTCAAATTTTCATGTGACTGCCCAGGGACACAGTGCACTGCTGACATCACTTTATTTTACATGGAGCATTTTAGAATTTCAGTAGGGTTTGTCCAGTTGGAGTCATTCCCTATAATTTTCCAGTCTTATGGCCCTAAAACTCAATCCCAAATATAGCACATAGTCTGTCATACATCCCCTGGTGGGTTGCTATTTATGGAATGGTCTATATTTTGCATTTGTTTACACCTGGTTTGTTCATAGGAGTGACACAACAAAAATTATAGCCGCGCAGAACTGTCCAATGGACCCAATAACTTTAATAATGTTTGTTAGAATTCCATTATAATTTCCATTTTAATTTTATTAGCCAAAAAAATGCAAACATGCTACTTATTTTGTCCAGCCTTGTTGATGAAATTTCCGATAGATGCACAGATGCGCTAGCGATATCGCTGGTGAAAGCACCCGCCCTCGTCATTTGTGCGTCAAGGGTAAATCGCTGCCCGTGGCGCACAATATCGTTAGCAGCCATCACACGGACTTACCTGCCTAGCAACGTCACTGTGGCCGGCAAACTGCCTCCTTTCTAAGGGGGCGGTTCGTGCAGCGTCACTAAGCGGCCGCCCAATAGAAGCGGAGGGGCGGAGATGAGCGGCTGTAACATTTCGCCCACCTCCTTCCTTCCTCATTGCCGGCGGCCGCAGGTAAGCTGTAGTTCGTTGTTCCCGAGGTGTCACACGTAGCGATGTGTGCTGCCTCGGGAACGACGAACAACCTGCGTCCTCAACAATCAACGATTTTTAGAAAATGAACGACATGTCAATGATGGACGATTTAGTGAGTATTTTCCATCGTTAGCGGTCGCTCGTACGTGTCACACGCAATGATATCGCTAGCGATGCCGGATGTGCGTTACGGAAACCGTAACCCCGGCGATATATCGTTAGATACGTCACTGCGTGTAATGGGGCCTTTAGTCAAGCACTAGAATGCACTAAAAATGCACTAAAATACTCGAATGCTCGTTACTTGATTCGAGCAGGTTAGACGCTCGGATGAGCTTGAAGCGATTATCGAGCATTATGGAAAGTCAACGACTGGCCTGTTCGAGTCTTCGCTTGCACATACAGTCAGCCATAAACAGAGCATTTCTGGCAGGATTGATGACAAGGTTTTTTTGGGGGATCAGAATACGTCAAGAACGTTATTTTATTCCACGAGCGGGCAATTCAGATACTGCGAATGGCTCTCCCTGGGGTGCCTGCACACACCATGTGTGACACCCTGGCAAAACCAGGGTGTCACAGAGCCTGCAGAAATCCAGCAAAGTGCAGGCCATTCTCCTCCTTGGCACCAACACAGTCCTCACACAGATGCACACAAACCAATCAGGCCCTACTCCCCCCCCTCCTCAGGAAAATGGGAGGGATTGGAAAGCACTGAGGAAGTGTTAGAGCAGAGTTTACTCAGTCTGTGTGGAGGTCAGTAAAAAGCTGACAAGGGAGGCTTGTAGCTCCCCGGAGAAAGTGGTAGCCGGGGTTGGGGGCCCTGGACTACCGGACTAGGTGGCTGTAAGGGCCCTTGCTGTGCATCCATGTGCGGGACCTGAGCACACACCTGCAGAGGCTACCGGCATCCGGCCTTGGTTCACTATAAGGACTCTGTGTGATTTTAATCTGGATAGTGAGTACACCAGTGCCCTCAGGCACAGCGTCATGCTACGCCGCCTGCCCTGCACCCCTCCAGCAGCTCCATCGTCATCACCCCAGCGGGCTCTGGGACTCACACCCCCTACCCACGGAGGGGTCAACACCTAGCTGCACCACAACACCGCCACCCGGGAGCCCCCACCATCATCAGCAGCGGTGGTGCCAACAATCACCACGACCTGTGGGTGGCATCACGAACAATCTCCATAGCGGCCCCGGCCGCGCACCCACCAGATCACCAACCCAATCCTATTTTCACTCGTGGGCGAGGAGCGCTGCTCGAGCCCCGGGTCTGGCCCACTCGAGCCACCAAGGAGAAGGTACCGGACCCGAGCGTGATCTCCCTGAGCAGCCCCCGCGACGGGGGACTGGCCCCCGCCCGCGACACATGCAATGAATCAAGCCTCTGCATTGAGGTTGTTGTTTCACGGCCTAAATATCCAAACACCATTGATACTTAGGCAGACTCTGTGAGTACCCGAGCACCCTGATGCTTGACTGAGTAACGAGCAGTGACAAGTGTGCTCATTCCTCACTAGTTTTTAATAGAGGTGTAAACACATTTTTAACCCCTTAGTGATGGAAACAATTTTGACATTAATGACCAGGCCAATGTTTTTAAATCTGACCAGTGTCAGTTAATAAGTTAATAATCTCTGGAATGCTTAAATGCATCCCAGTGATTCTATGATTGCTTCTTCGTGACACATTGTATTTTATGTAAGTGGTAAATTTAGGTCTTTATTTTTTGTATTTAATTGTGAAAATATTGGAATTTTGAAAATTTCAAACTTTCAAATTTTATATCCATAAACAAATTTGTCATGTTTAACAAGGTAATCAATAAATAACATTTCTAATATGCCTAATTTACATCTGCATCATTTTTTTTGTTAAAGGTAACCTGTCACCAGATTTGAGGCCGCTAAGCTGCGGCCACCACTGGTCTTTTATGTTCAGCATTCTAACATGCTGTATATAAGAGCCCAATCCACTGTGTAGAATGTAAAAATCACTTTATAATACTCACCAAAATGGTCGGTTCGGTGCAGACTGGTCAGATGGATGTCTCCGTTCTCCGGTACCAGCGCCTCCTCTTTTGGCCATCTTTGTCCTTTTTCTTCTGAAGCCTGGGTGTATGATGCGTCCTACGTTTTTCACATGCACCGGCAGTGAAGTCCTGCGCAGGCGCACTACAATGCATTGATCTGCCCTATTCGGGGCAGAGCAAAGTGCGCCTGCGCAGAACCTCAATGCCGGCTAGTGTGGATGACGTGGGATGTGTCATGCACCCAGGCTTAAGAAGAAGGAGGACAAAGATGGCCCAAAAAGGAGGTGCCGCAACGGAGACACCCATTTGACCAGTCTGCACCATACCGACCGTTTAGTTGAGTATTATAAAGTGATTTTAACGTTCTACACAGCGTGCTCAGCTCTTATATACAGCATGTTAGCATGCTGTATAGAAGAGCCCAGTGCTGGTGGCCGCAGCTTATAGTCACCAAACCTGGTGACAGGTTACCTTTAAGAAGTTAGAAGGATTACAATTTTAGCATTTTTTTAAGACATTTACAAAATCTATTTCTTTACCGACCTATTCAGATTTAAATGGCCAATATATTAGAATCTCCTCAAAATTGATATCATGATAAAAATCGCACACTTGAAATGCTTCAAAACAGCTGTCCGGAAATTTTTAACCTTTCAAGTGCTACACAGGAATTAATGAGTAAAATTTGTAATTTTAATCTAAAATTTTGCTTCAGCCCCAATTTTGTTCACTTTTACAAGGGATAGTGTCGCGGGCGGAGGAGGGGACGCTGCGCTCTCCCACTGCTCGGGTCTGGCTGCTGCTGCCGTTGCTCGGTGGCTCGAGCGATGGGCCGGATCCCGGGGACTCGAGCGGTGCTCCTCGCCCGTGAGTGAAAAGGGGTGGTTTGGTTTTGGGGATGTTGTTGCGGTGCCAGGCGCGGGGGCTACGGTGCTTCGGGATGGCATGTACATCTCGCTGGCGGCCTCTCCCAGGAACAAGATGGCCGCAGGGTCCTGGCGTCCCTGCCTTTATAGCCGCGCTCACATGCGACCAGTCGCCATTTCGTCCCCCTTAATTTCTTTCCGGCCCCTCCTCTATCGGGGCGGGGTTTTGGCCTTCGCGCCTCCACTACTCGAGGAGACGCTCGAGCGGGAACTCTTCGCGCCCAAGATGGCGGCTTTTCAAATTTTCCGGCCGGACACCTCCGGCGGTCACACAAGGCGCACTTCCACCAATCGGTAGAACGGTAGGATCCTGTTCGTGATGCCAAGTTGTCGCGGGCGGAGGAGGGGACGCTGCGCTCTCCCACTGCTCGGGTCTGGCTGCTGCTGCCGTTGCTCGGTGGCTCGAGCGATGGGCCAGATCCCGGGGACTCGAGCGGCGCTCCTCGCCCGTGAGTGAAAAGGGGTGGTTTGGTTTTGGGGATGTTGTCCGTGACGCCACCCACCGTTGTGGTGATTTTTGGTGACACCACCGCTGCTCTGGATGGGGATCCCGTGGACGATGACAGGGAGCAGCTTTGATAGTTTATTCTCCCCTCCGTGGGTAGGGGGGTTGGTTGTCCCGGGGCCCGGTGATGGGGTAGGGATGGATGGCAGGCGGGTTGCTGGGCCTGATGAGGTGCAGGGTCGCAGGGGCAGCGCTGTGCCGCATGGCACGGAGGTACTCACTCAGCCCAATGATGATGACACAGTTCACGGTAAAACAAGCGGCTGGATGGACGGGTCCCTCGGACGGCTGCGGTGTTGTTGTTCCCTGCAGGTTAGCGGTGACTGTCCTTTCCCTGCACCTACTCTGTCTGTACGGTTTTGATGGGTTCCCACCGGTAACCCGCTCTCCGACTTGGATATGGGCCGGAGGAGCCCCTTTTGCCCGCAGGCGCTGGCCCTGAGAAACGGTTGCCTTGGCGGTGGCGGTGTCTCTCTCACTGGGTTGGACTGTTGCCTTCTGTCGGGACTTGACTGTTTAGGAACCCGGAGGTCCCCTTCACTAACGGATTCGGCAACTTCACGGCGAATCCTAGCCTTGCCGGGGTCCGAAAGGCCCCTGCCACTGGTGCTGGCTTCTCTTTGTGTACCGGTCCGGTACCGCCGGGTCACCACCCGTCCACGGTCCTTACGGTAGACTCCAATCGGCCACTCCTGCAGACGGTCACCACCATCTGCCAACCTTGCTGTCTCGCCCGGGCCACACACCCGGACGCTCTTCAGACTGTTTGTTTGCTCTCGTACCACTTCACTTCCTCACTACTCCAACTCCTGAACTAGTCTCTCCACTTCACCTCCTTCCACTTCCTCCTCCAAACTAGACTCTGCTCCACACTCGAGCTCTGCCTGAGCTAAACTGTCTGTTTTCCCGCCTCCAGGACTGTGAACTCCTCGGTGGGTGGAGACCAACCGCCTTGCTCCACCTTCTGGTGTGGACATCAGCCCCTGGAGAAGGGCAACAAGGGTTTTGTGTCTGACCTTGATGTGCCTGCAGGGAGTGTGGGGTGTGTTGTTCTCTGTGGCCCCTGGCTTTTCCAGGGCGACACATTCCCCCTTAGTTTAATGCAGACCGTCCTCGGGCTGCCCGTCCAACACCGGTTTTATTTTCACCAACTGGAAAATAGAAAAATAGAAAACGGTAACAGACATACAATTATAATAACTTCTTCCCACATCGGGAGGTACTCTTACTTAAACGTTACGGTAAAACGGTTACGGCTTCCGCTCTCACCCACCCAAGCAACCTGGCCCTGATGCTGCCCCTAAGAAAACAGGCAGCACCCCTTGACCCCAGTCCAGCACCAAGTTACCTGAGCGGGATCTGTCCTTTCCAGGGGACCCACGTCCATGGGGAGCCCCTGGAACCCCCAGAGGGTAGCCACCGGTTCTGGTGGTGGCTGGGCTCCAGCCTGCTCCACTGCGGGCCCTCCCTCCAATCTGCCTCTCCGGAGACGGCAACGGTGGAAGCTATAACAAAACATTTTTATTTACACGCCACAAGTTTGTGGTTGCCTTGCAAGTTCTCAGGCTTGTTCATAGAAGTTTCTATGCAAGGTGAAGGGGGTCCCAACGGGGACCAGTTGCCGGCTACGACCGGTTCCAAATCAGGTAGTCAATCAGGTGAATCTTCGGTACTCATTCATCATTCTTATCATTTTTCTAAACTTTCAAAACTTTTTCACACACTGGTGGTCCCAACGGGGACGGTGAAACGGCACTCCGCTGCCCTCACTCTGACTCTTCGGTGTCTGCTGGGGGCGAGAGTGCGGCGGACACCCGGGCCTCATTGCTGCCCCTCAGCTTGGCGTCCAATGCAAACCTGCCCCTCTCCCCACAATGCCGGGTGTACTGCACCAGATCTCCCGGCATCAGGTTCCGGCCTGGGTGCTCTTCTGGCAGGTGAGCATTAACATCGCGCCGGGCTATGAATACTTCGGCCTCCAGGCTTGGTTCATAAATGAATCTATAGCCCTGGCGGACATCAAACCGGCTCACGTGCCCTTCATACAGCGGGCCCCGGACACAGAAGGTCGCTTGTCTCAGGCTCTCCTTCTCCCGGATTGTACGGGCCACCATCTCTGCCTTCTTTCTTTCCCTCTCTTCGATTTCCGGGCCCAACGGTACTGGCTCCCTATCCCAATAAGGCGCTGCTGCGAGCTCCGGCGCACGGGTCGGGCCCCGCGAGACCTTTTGGACACTGCCCACTGCTGGTGATCTGGGCGGAAGGTCCCGCGGTGACTTGGCCTTGGACGCCGCCTTGCAGCGGCAACCTGGCGCAACCTCAGCCGAGGTGTGGGGGATGGGCACAGGGGCTTTCCTCTGCTGAGCCTTCGGCGCGGAGCGGGCTGTCGGCTCCGGCTCGGGGAATCTCTCGTGGGGTGCCTCCGGTTCAGGCTTCGGGGCTTTCCATGGGAGCACCTCCGGTCGGCTACGGGATCCGGCTACAGGTCGGTCCGCTTGGGCGGACATGCTGGGTATTGCTACCGGTTGCGGGGCTAGCGGGCCTAGTGGCGGGGCCATGGCAGCCGGGGCGGGTGGTGAGGGAGGCAGTAGGGCGAGCGGGTTCAGACCGGGTCCCACAGCCGCGATGACCGACCCACTAGGGGTACCGGGGCGTGGGTCACTCACCCTCCCTTCCGCAACTTCCTCCTCGCATGTCCGCACGGTCGCTATGACCTCTGCCTTGTCGGTCTCCCACTCCTCTAAGAGGAGCTGCATCTTGACCTGCAGCCGTTGTTGGAGCTGCGCGGTCCGGATCTCTACTCATGCCGCGGTGCCAGGCGCGGGGGCTACGGTGCTTCGGGATGGCATGTACATCTCGCTGGCGGACACTCCCAGGAACAAGATGGCCGCAGGGTCCTGGCGTCCCTGCCTTTATAGCCGCGCTCACATGCGACCAGTCGCCATTTCGTCCCCCTTAGTTTCTTTCCAGCCCCTCCTCTATCGGGGCGGGGTTTTGGCCTTCGCGCCTCCACTTCTCGAGGAGACGCTCGAGCGGGAACTCTTCGCGCCCAAGATGGCGGCTTTTCAAATTTTCCGGCCGGACACCTCCGGCGGTCACACAAGGCTCACTTCCACCAATCGGTAGAACGGTAGGATCCTGTTCGTGACGCCAAGTTGTCGCGGGCGGAGGAGGGAACGCTGTGCTCTCCCACTGCTCGGGTCTGGCTGCTGCTGCCGTTGCTTGGTGGCTCGAGCGATGGGCCAGATCCCGGGGACTCGAGCGGCGCTCCTCGCCCGTGAGTGAAAAGGGGTGGTTTGGTTTTGGGGACGTTGTCCGTGACGCCACCCACCGTTGTGGTGATTTTTGGTGACACCACCGCTGCTCTGGATGGGGATCCCGTGGACGATGACAGGGAGCAGCTTTGATAGTTTATTCTCCCCTCCGTGGGTAGGGGGGTTGGTTGTCCCGGGGCCCGGTGATGGGGTAGGGATGGATGGCAGGCGGGTTGCGGGGCCTGATGAGGTGCAGGGTCGCAGGGGCAGCGCTGTGCCGCATGGCACGGAGGTACTCACTCAGCCCAATGATGATGACACAGTTCACGGTAAAACAAGCGGCTGGATGGACGGGTCCCTCGGACGGCTGCGGTGATGTTGTTCCCTGCAGGTTAGCGGTGACTGTCCTTTCCCTGCACCTACTCTGTCTGTACGGTTTCGATGAGTTCCCACTGGTAACCCGCTCCCCGACTTGGATATGGGCCAGAGGAGCCCCTTTTGCCCGCAGGCGCTGGCCCTGAGAAACGGTTGCCTTGGCGGTGGCGGTGTCTCTCTCACTGGGTTGGACTGTTGCCTTCTGTCGGGACTTGACTGTTTAGGAACCCGGAGGTCCCCTTCACTAACGGATTCGGCAACTTCACGGTGACTCCTAGCCTTGCCGGGGTCCGAAAGGCCCCTGCCACTGGTGCTGGCTTCTCTTTGTGTACCGGTCCGGTACCGCCGGGCCACCACCCGTCCACGGTCCTTACGGTAGACTCCAATCGGCCACTCCTGCAGACGGTCACCACCGTCTGCCAACCTTGCTGTTTCACCCGGGCCACACACCCGGACGCTCTTCAGACTGTTTGTTTGCTCTCATACCACTTCACTTCCTCACTCCTCCAACTCCTGAACTAGTCTCTCCACTTCACCTCCTTCCACTTCCTCCTCCAAACTAGACTCTGCTCTGCACTCGAGCTCTGCCTGAGCTAAACTGTCTGTTTTCCCACCTCCAGGACTGTGAACTCCTCGGTGGGTGGAGACCAACCACCTGGCTCCACCCCCTGGTGTGGACATCAGCCCCTGGAGGAGGGCAACAAGGGTTTTGTGTCTGACCTTGATGTGCCTGCAGGGAGTGTGGGGTGTGTTGTGGTGTTGTTCTATGTGGCCCCTGGCTTGTCCTGGGTGACACAATAGCATGAAAACTTGGACCCCACAAGTTTTTACTCAGTTTCTTTTGAGCACACTGATATCCCATATGAGGTCAGAAACCTGTGTTTGGAGAATTGGCTTGAAAGGGAAGGCGCCATTTGAATTAATAAACACAATTTGGCTGAAACAGATTGCGGCACCATGTCACATTTGCATTGTCCCTAAGGTACCTGGACAGCAGAAACTCCGAACAACTTCCTTATTTCACAAACTACATCCCTTAAGGATTTTATCCAGGAATATAATGAGCAATTTGACCCATAAGTACTACTATATTATATTATAAATGTTCCCAAAAATGTTACTTTAGCCCCAAATATTTCACTTTTACAAGAGGTCAAACGAAATTTGGACCCCACAGTTTATTACTAGAGATGTGACAATAGTCAAATATTGAAATTCGGATTCTTTGTACCAAATAAGTTTTATTTGAATAACAAACCTAATACTAGTCAATGGGAAACTCAAATAATTAGGTCTGGGAGGGCTGTAAAATTGTTGCAATTAATAGAAAAGTGTTGAAACTTAATCGGAACAGCATAGGAAGGATGCCTAGATGCAATTCAGACTGACAGTTTGTTTCTGGGAATAATATGGTCAGAATATTATGGGAATTAAAGCAGGAGAATTATACTTACTGAGTTTCCTGCAGCTTTCACACTGCTTCTTCTTCCATTCATTAAAGTTCATGAATAAGGACTGCTTCCTCTGCCCACTCTCTATGTCTGTGGTTGGTTGCCCTCACACTAAATGTCTGGGTCAAAAGAGTGACGTGTAAAAATAAATAAATAAATGACAAAAATGGAGCAGGGTCTCCCGAATTTTGATACCCAGCGAAAACAAAGCTGACAACTACAGGATGCAGCACCAAGCTGTGTGCATTATGTTGGTTGTGTATAAAAATATGATGGACCTCATGTGTTTGTTTTTTTTAAATTAAAATAAGTAATTAAAAAAAACATGAGGACCCCCCAAATTTCGATATCTAGCCATGATAAAGCAGAAAGCTGGCGGCTGGTATTCTCAGGCTGGGAAGGCCCATGGTGATTGGGCCCTCATCAGCCTAAAAATAGCAACCTGCAGCCACCCCAGAATTAGTGCATCTAGTAGATGCAGCAATTCTGGCACTTTACCCGGTCTTACCCAGCACTGTAACCAGCACCTGAGCTCAGTTCACTTGAGGTTACAGCTGGGGTACCAGAGGAACCCTTGCAGTGACCTCAGGGGAACTCATTGAACTCAATGCCGGATTACCGGATTAGGAGATGTGTGCACATTGAGTATTTGGTTGCAGACCTTTCTGCACCCTGACACCACAGTGAGCAGTCCCATTTTCTAATCAGACAGTACACTGTGACCACATGATGTAGCAGTGCCAGGATCATTATGGGACGTCGTGGTGTTGATTCCGTTGGACCTGAAGAGGTGTTTGGGAGTTAATAAAATGGAGAATCAAGTGTTTTTTTTGTTGTTTTTTTTTTAAAAAAAATAAAGTATTTTTCTCTGTATTTTGTGTTTATTTTTACTTACACGACTAGTACCCTTTACTAGTCGTGTAAGTAAAAATAAACATAAAATACAGAGAATTAAATCCCTATCCATTACTGATCCCGGCCTTCATGGTAGCTGTGATTTTTTGACAAATCACAGATGTCATTCACCCCTATTATTACCCCGATTGCCACCAGGTCAATCAGGATGAACAGAGAAAGAGCTTGAATTGGAGCATCTAATGGATGAGCCCTTTCTGGGAAGCTACTTTTAGGCTGGGGAGGGGTCGATAACCATGGGCCTCCCCAACCAGAGAATACCAGCTCCCAGTTGTCCACTTTATCTTTGCTGGGGAAAACCACACAACATTTTTTGAAATTATTTATTTTAATCATTTTAAAAAAAACTTATGGGATTCCTCATATTATGATAAACAGCCAAGATGACGTGCACAGCTGGGGGCTGCAGCCTCCTGCTATTTGCTTTATGTGTGCTGGACATCAAAATATGCAATTTTTCCCATTATTTATTTATTTATTCACTTCACTTTTAGGGACCCAGATAGCTAGTGCGAGGGCAACCAAACACAGATGCCGGCACAGAGGCTAGGTGGAGGAAGCAGGACTGCAACCACAATGTTACAGAGGCAAGACCGGGAAGCAGTGCATATTCTTAAAGTTTAATGAGCGGACCCGGAAGCAGTGTTACAGCTGCAACAAAACTTATTAAGTGTAATTCTTCTGCTTTAATAACTCTGCGAAGGATGTATGAATCAAGCCACATACAAGGTTATCCAGAAAAAAACAGTTGCTTCCTTCTGGTCAGGCAATGTTCCCCAACTCTGAGGACTGCAGCCTCCTGCTATTTGCTTTATGTGTGCTGGACATCAAAATATGCAATTTTTCCCATTATTTATTTATTTATTCACTTCACTTTTAGGGACCCAGATAGCTAGTGCGAGGGCAACCAAACACAGATGCCGGCACAGAGGCTAGGTGGAGGAAGCAGGACTGCAACCACAATGTTACAGAGGCAAGACCGGGAAGCAGTGCATATTCTTAAAGTTTAATGAGCGGACCCGGAAGCAGTGTTACAGCTGCAACAAAACTTATTAAGTGTAATTCTTCTGCTTTAATAACTCTGCGAAGGATGTATGAATCAAGCCACATACAAGGTTATCCAGAAAAAAACAGTTGCTTCCTTCTGGTCAGGCAATGTTCCCCAACTCTGAGGACTGTTTTTTCCAATAGGACAATGCGCCATGCAACAAAACTAGGTCAAGCAATGTCTGGATGAAGAATCACCACATCAAAACCCTGTCATGGCCAGCCCAATCTCAAGACCTGAACCCCATTGAAAACCTCTGGAATGTAGTCAAGAGGAAGTCACAAGCCATTAAACAAAGAAGAACTGCTTACATTTTTGCACCAGAAGTGGCATAAGGTCACCAAAAAGCAGTGTGAAGGACTGGTGGAAAGCAGCCAAGACGCATGAAAGCTGGGATTAAAAATCATGGTTAAGGTTAAACATGGTTGAGTTAAAACATTAGTACTGTTGTTTCTAAATGATTCTGAACTTGTTTTCTTTGCATTATTTGAGTCTGAAAGCAATGCATTTTTTTATTATTTTGACCATTTCCCATTTTCAGAACATAAATATAAAATTTATTGCTTGGAATTTCGGATGATGTTGTCAGTAGTTTATAGAATAAGAGAACAATTTACATTTTCTTCAAAAATATACCAATAAAGAGAAAAATCTGAAAAAACTGACTACTTTGCAGTGACCTATTAATTTTTGCCAGAGCTATTTCTATCTCTTTATATATATATATATATATATATATATATATATATATATATATATATATACAGGTAGGTCCAGAAATATTTGGACAGTGACACAAGTTTTGTTATTTTAGCTGTTTACAGAAACATGTTCAGAAATACAATTATATATATAATATGGGCTGAAAGTGCACACTCACAGCTGCAATATGAGAGTTTTCACATCCAAATCGGAGAAAGGGTTTAGGAATCATAGCTCTGTAATGTATAGCCTCCTCTTTTTCAAGGGACCAAAAGTAATTGGACAAGGTACTCTAAGGGCTGCAATTAACTCTGAAGGCGTCTCCCTCGTTAACCTGTAATCAATGAAGTAGTTAAAAGGTCTGGGGTTGATTACAGGTGTGTGGTTTTGCATTTGGAAGCTGTTGCTGTGACCAGACAACATGCGGTCTAAGGAACTCTCAATTGAGGTGAAGCAGAACATCCTGAGGCTGAAAAAAAAGAAAAAATCCATCAGAGAGATAGCAGACATGCTTGGAGTAGCAAAATCAACAGTCGGGTACATTCTGAGAAAAAAGGAATTGACTGGTGAGCTTGGGAACTCAAAAAGGCCTGGGCGTCCACGGATGACAACAGTGGTGGATGATCGCCGCATACTTTCTTTGGTGAAGAAGAACCCGTTCACAACATCAACTGAAGTCCAGAACACTCTCAGTGAAGTAGGTGTATCTGTCTCTAAGTCAACAGTAAAGAGAAGACTCCATGAAAGTAAATACAAAGGGTTCACATCTAGATGCAAACCATTCATCAATTCCAAAAATAGACAGGCCAGAGTTAAAGTTGCTGAAAAACACCTCATGAAGCCAGCTCAGTTCTGGAAAAGTATTCTATGGACAGATGAGACAAAGATCAACCTGTACCAGAATGATGGGAAGAAAAAAGTTTGGAGAAGAAAGGGAACGGCACATGATCCAAGGCACACCACATCCTCTGTAAAACATGGTGGAGGCAACGTGATGGCATGGGCATGCATGGCTTTCAATGGCACTGGGTCACTTGTGTTTATTGATGACATAACAGCAGACAAGAGTAGCCGGATGAATTCTGAAGTGTACCGGGATATATTTTCAGCCCAGATTCAGCCAAATGCCGCAAAGTTGATCGGACGGCGCTTCATAGTACAGATGGACAATGACCCCAAGCATACAGCCAAAGCTACCCAGGAGTTCATGAGTGGAAAAAAGTGGAACATTCTGCAATGGCCAAGTCAATCACCAGATCTTAACCCAATTGAGCATGCATTTCACTTGCTCAAATCCAGACTTAAGACGGAAAGACCCACAAACAAGCAAGACCTGAAGGCTGCGGCTGTAAAGGCCTGGCAAAGCATTAAGAAGGAGGAAACCCAGCGTTTGGTGATGTCCATGGGTTCCAGACTTAAGGCAGTGATTGCCTCCAAAGGATTTGCAACAAAATATTGAAAATAAAAATATTTTTTTTGGGTTTGGTTTATTTGTCCAATTACTTTTGACCTCCTAAAATGTGGAGTGTTTGTAAAGAAATGTGTACAATTCCTACAATTTCTATCAGATATTTTTGTTCAAACCTTCAAATTAAACGTTACAATCTGCACTTGAATTCTGTTGTAGAGGTTTCATTTCAAATCCAATGTGGTGGCATGCAGAGCCCAACTCGCGAAAATTGTGTCACTGTCCAAATATATCTGGACCTAACTGTATATATATATATATATATATATATATATATATAGATATAGATAGATATGCCTACACACATACACACACACACATTTGCAAAGTTAATAATAGCTATATTGAGATATCGTGCTCTGTCCTTCAGATGTTAGAGCTGATGCATATGTGATTATAGAGGGGTGAATCATTTAAAATACAAATTTGCCTGGTTCACCAATTTTTTTCTAAGAAAATTAATTTCCCAAGTATCAGATTTAAATGAACTGCAATACTGAGAAACCTCTAATTGCCTTGAAAATACATTTGGTACAATCTGACTTATCCTAGGTGTGTATTTAACATGCTTTGAACTCTGTGCTAAAAACACAGCCGTATTAATGATCAAGTGACCTCAGCCTATCTGTCAAGGAGAAAACTGATGATAACAGCCATCTTTTTAACCACACACTGAAGTTTCAGACACAGTGGTGTACCGTCAATAGAGGCAGGCCACGCCACTGCTATAGCGTTCATGAGATAAAGGGGCCTACACCAGCTGCCTGAGGTGTGTGCACTTTCACTTTCATCATTCCCAGCAAGGGTGGGCTGCCCCAGGATGGTCACTACGCAGCTGATTAAGGCTGCGTGGGGCCCACACTGTTTGAATAGCTTCAGGCTGGCTGCAACACAGAGATGTAGACTCACCCCCTTGCGCACACTGCCACGCCTCTGCTGAAGAAGAGGGAGTGGCCGGGCAGCATCTTCTTCCAGTTGGAGAGCTGTAAGTGATGCCAGCAAGAGAACAGCCAATCAAGAGAGGGGGTGAAGCTTGTTCAATACAGCATGGGAGAAAGAATAGATGAAAAGGGAAACAGTGCTGGAGTGGAAAAGGTGCAGAGACCTGAGCAAGCAGAGCAAACAGAGAGCTAAGCAAACAAGAAGAAGCAGAGAGCAGAAGGACCAGAAAGAAAAAGCAGAGAATGAGATCTGAACACAGCCAGGAGGACCCACAGGAAGTGCAGCACGGAGGTCGGAGGTTGCCACCAACATGATTTCTCACAGCACAGGAGCAGGTGAGTATTATAATGTAAAAATATCTGTCTACAGTACAGAAAGAAACTGCCCTGTATTGTGACATCACTGTGTGTATTACCTCTCTACTGTGATATCACTAAGGTGTTCAGCGAGTGGCAGGCACATTCGGTGCTCAGCGAGTGTCAGGCCCTGTGGTGCTCAGGCACTGTTACTGCTGCTGATTTATACTTTTTTTTTTAAGAGGTTCTTGAAGTTATTATAGTGTTGTTCTATTCACATAAATGGCACAATGCTGTAATATTGCTGTATTGTCGGCCGATAGCTGGATCCCCATAGATGTGATAATGGCCTGTCTTTAGGATAAAACCTGAAACTGTAAAGGTTGGAAAAAATGCTTGATGTTGTGCAGTGGACTAGTCCAAAATGAAATATTATTTTACTCCTAAATCTCTATCCATCTAAAGTTGGAATTTAATATTTTTTCTAATATACAGTACTGTAATTATAAAATCCCTATCTTTCCCTCACTATATGCTTTATTTTTTATATTTCCTCTTTGATGTTGCTTCATTTGATAATCCCTATGCATGCTGAGAAGCTCAAACTTGACATCATCAGAGGACAGAGGCTGTGGTCACTGTCACAGCCTCTCTCCCCTCCCTGAAATGAATTGTCATCAGTGATGTTGTTTTCAAGGGCTGAACTCCTCCCTGCTCTATTGAGTAGAGATGAGCGAACCAGCCGTGGTTCGGTTCGAGTTCGGTTCGTCGAACGGAGGTCTCGTTCGAGTTCAGTTCGGCGAACGTTCAACGAACCGAACTCAAACCAATAGGAAATAATGGGAGGCAATCACAAACACATAAAAACGCATTATAAATGTACACATACAGTTAATAAACATTGCCATAACATTTACCGGTCCCCTCCTGCACTCTGTCTCCTGTTCCATCCGATGATCACTGAATCCTCCCGGTGACCAGCACTGCCAGCAGTGATGCAGGACCTATCGTGACGTCAAAATAGCCATGTGACCAGTCACGTGGCTATTATCTCATTGGCTACAGACTGGTCACATGACTATGACGCGTCATGTAAGACCTGTCATTGCACTCTCCGGTACACGGTGCACATTTGTGTATCGCCGTGTACCGGCGACATGCTCTAGCACACGGTCGACTCCCCGTTCCGTTAGGGACCGGCTGACACAGCCGGTCATTAACGGAGATCACCGTAGCCATAGCAACGCAATTAGCGGTGCCGTCACCGCTAACCGCGGCTCCGGGAGCACCGTTGCTATGGTAACGCGTCTGTCAGCGTTACCGCTGTTACCGCTAACAGCCAGCAGCATTGATCACTCACGGAGTGAAGGCTGCACGCTGCTTCCCGTGCAGCCTTCACGGAGTGAAGGCTGCACGGGGAGCAGCAGCGTCTTCCCCCATGCAGCAGTGATGGAGTAGAGCTGCATTTGTTGAACGAGAAAGACAAAAGACCATGGATCGTGGAGGGCTGACAGGGGGTAATAAAGATGGAGTTTCTAATGTGTCTGTGTATTTATTTCTATTAAAGTATTTTTTCTCTGTGTGGTGTCTTTTTTTTAACCCTTTATTGGAGATTCTTAATGGCCGGGTCAAATGTGCCTGACATTAAGAATCTCTGACTTAATACTAGCTAGTAAAACAAAGCTAGTATTAACTCATTATTACCTAACAAGCCACCCGGCTTCAGGGCTGTTGGAAGAGTTGGATACAGCGCCAGATGATGGCGCTTCTATGAAAGCGCCATTTTCTGGGGCGGCTGCGGACTGCAATTTGCAGCAGAGGCGCCCAGAAACCTCGGGCTAACCTGTGCTGTGGATTACAATCCCCAGCTGCCTAGTTGTA
The DNA here is from genome assembly GCF_048569485.1 of Anomaloglossus baeobatrachus. Classification (NCBI taxonomy): domain Eukaryota; kingdom Metazoa; phylum Chordata; class Amphibia; order Anura; family Aromobatidae; genus Anomaloglossus; species Anomaloglossus baeobatrachus. Next base: position 57,824,815 of record NC_134358.1, read on the forward strand.
CCTGGCTGGACACAAAAATGGGGCGAAGCCCACGTCATTTGTTTTTTAATTATTTCATGAAATAAGTGAAATAATTAAAAAAACGGGCTTCCCTATATTTTTGGTTCCCAGCCGGGTACAAATAGGCAACTGGGGGTTGGAGGCAGCCCGTGGCTGCCTGCTGTACCTGGCTAGCATACAAAAATATGGCAAAGCCCACGTCATTTTTTTCGTGGGCAAAAAACTTCTGCATACAGTCCTGGATGGAGTATGCTGAGCCTTGTAGTTCTGCAGCTGCTGTCTGCTCTTCTCCATACAGACAGACAGCAGCTGCAGAACTACAAGGCTCAGCATACTCCATCCAGGACTGTATGCAGAAGTTTTTTGCCCCCTGAAAAAATTATGTGGGCTTCACCATATTTTTGTATGCTAGCCAGGTACAGCAGGAAGGTACGGCTGCCCCCAGCCCCCAGTTGCCTATTTGTACCCGGCTGGGAACCAAAAATAAAGGTAAGCCGTTTTATTATTTCATGAATTTCATGAAATAATTAGAAAACAAATGACGTAGGCTTCGCCCCATTTTTGTGTCCAGCCAGGTACAACTAGGCAGCTGGGGATTGGAATCCGCAGCACAGGTTGGCCTGAGCTTTCTGGGCCCCACTGCTGTGAATTGCAGTCTGCAGCTGCCTCAGAAAATGGCACTGTCATAGAAGCGCCATCTTCTGGCGCTGTATCCAACTCTTCCAGCACCTGCCTGCTATACCTGGCTAACATACAAAAATATGGCGAAGCTCACGTCCTTTTTTTGTAGTTTTTTGGCAAAAAAAATAAAAAATGCTTCCCTGGATTTTCCATTGCCAGTGAAGGTAACACAAAGCAGTGGGGGTTAGCAGCCAGTAGCTGCTTAGATTACCCTTAGCTAGTAATACAAAAAATGCAGCGGGAGCCCATATATATTTTTTTAATTATTTATTTAAATAACTAAAAACAAAATTGGCTTCCCTGTATTTTGATTGCTGGACATCACAGTGCTGTAAAAATAAATCTTTAAAAAAAATGATGTAGCGCTCCGCGGTATTTTTGATTCTCAGCGCAGATAAAGCAGACAGCTATGGGTTGCCACCCCCATCTGCCTGCCGTTACCTTGGTTGGCAATCAAAATACAGGGAAGCCCATTAATTTTTTCTTTTTCTATTTAAAAAATAGTTAAAAAAAAAATGACGTTGGGTCCCCCCATTTTTGATAGCCAGCTAGGGTAAAGCAGACGGTTGTAGCCTGAAAACCCCGTGCCCTGGTGCAGTGGCAAACGGGGTAATAAATCGGGTTGATACTAGCTGTAAGGTCACCTGACATCAAGCCCAGCAGTTTTTGATGTCATGGCGTCTATTAGATACCCAACATCATAAACTGTCAGTACTAACAAAAAAAAAAAAAAATCGACAAAAGAAATTTATTTGAAAAAACAGTCCCCAAAACATTTCCTCTTTCACCAATTTATTGTAAGAAAAAAAATAAAGGGGTCCCACGACGACTCTGGTCCGTCTAGAATATGGGGGGAGACACTCAGGGAACGTATCCCCTATTTTCTAGGAGTGAAGACCCTTCATGTGAGGAGTGTGGGTGCAATGAATCTGCACTCACTCTCCCCGGGTCCACAGCAGCAGAGTCCATGTCGTAATGGTTGCTACCAAAGCTGCAATGCCTAATCAGGAGAACTATTCTACATTTCCAAATATTGGTATTTGCTGATATTATTGCTATTCCACCTACTATATATTGGGGATAGGATCTTGGAGATGGAATACCCCTTTAAGTCCAGTTATCCAGCTGAATGAATACTTAACAACAGAGCTCGCTATTTAGATATGTTTTCTTGTGGCGTATAACGGACTCTCATGTTTGGTAGTCGTTCAGCAGGGAAACTATAAAAGCAAATCCCTCCATTTGGAAATGTAGTATATAGCTGTCCTGATCAATTATGTTCCTTACCTCATGAGCAGGGCATTGCAGTAATAATAATAATTTATTCATTTATATAGCGTTATTAATTCCATATCGCTGTATGTCTTTGGAGTGTGGGAGGATACCAGAGTACCCAGAGGAAACCCACGCATCACGGGGAGAACATACAAACTCCTTGCAGATGGTATCCTTGGTGAGAATTGAACCCAGGACCTCAGCGCTGCAAGACTGCAGTGCTAACCACTGAGCCACCGTGCCGCCCATTTAGCTTACAGATGCATAACCACCACTCACTGTGTCTGAACACAGGAAGCTGAGCTGACAGCCGCTCTGTGAATGCAGCAGCATCTATTGTGAAGGAGAGGGCCGTGGGGGGATCAACGCTGCACAGGTACCGTGGGACACCGGGGAACACCGGTGGGGTTAAAGGGGTGACCTGGCAGGGCCTGGGGAGGAGTTTTCTGTCGCATGTGTCATGGCACATGCGACAGAAATCAGAGGAGTAGGGTGAATGCGGCCGGCGCGCTGCTGTGCGCGCGGCCATCTTGGATTTTTGGGGGGGCATCAGGGGGGGCACTTTGGCGACACCGGGGGACCGGAGGGGACCAGGGAGGAGATTTATCATGTTTGTTCATGCCAGATGGGAGATAAATAATTTTTTACCAGCGCTGTCATTTACTGTAAAGTGATCATCGGTGTACGGTGTATACCTGTGATCACGTGAGCGGGGACCGGAAAAACCGTCCTGAATCATAATCTCCAGGGTCTCAGCTACCCCTGAAACCCCGGAGATTTTCTGACGCTGGGGGGCGTTATTCACTTATTTCTGCCTGCTGTTTATAAACGGCATATCAGAATAAGGCTACATTAACACGACCGATCCATTTTTGTGGTCTGCAAAAACAGTCCGTTTTTTTCACGGGTGCATCTGTGTGGCATCCGTTTCCGTTCCGTAGACGGTCCGTATGTCATCTGTTTGTCATCCGTGTGCCTTCCGTTTTTTTTGTGTACTGCAAAAAAACTGAAGGAGTGAAAATACATAAATTTACCCAGGATCCATAGCTTCATCCTACATGAGGCGGTCACATGTTCACTCCAGTGCCATTTTCTACTGCTTTTCACAGCGTAGAGCGCTCTGGTGATTTTCTTGTGCTTGTGCACTTCATATCAGTCTTTTCTGTCATTATAATGGCAGAAAGACACATAATGTCCCACTCTCCTGCATTTTGTAATTTTGCACCCTTTGGTGCCTTTCATGTGGCACTAAGGGGTGCTTAGCTTTGTATTTAGCAAAAAAAATGAAAAAAAAAATGACGTAGGGTTCCCCCTATTTTTGTAGCCAGCTAGGGTAAAGCAGATGGCTGCAGCCTGCAGACCACAGCTGGCAACCTCACCTTGGCTGGTAATCCAAAATTGAGGGCACCCCACGCTGTTATTTTAAATTAAATAAATAATTTAAAAAAAAAAAACACGTAGGGGTCCCCCCAAAATTGGATCACCAGCCAAGGTAAAGCAGACAGCTGGGGTCTGATATTCTCAGACTAGGGAGGTCCATGGTTATTGGACTCTCCCCAGCCTAAAAATAGCAGGCCGCAGCCGCCCCAGAAGTGGCGCATCCATTAGATGTGCCAATCCTGGTGCTTCGCCCCAACTCATCCCGTGTCCTGGTGCGGTGGTGAACGGGGTAATATATGGGGTTAATACCAGATGTGTAATGTCACCTGGCATCAAGCCCTGGGGTTGGTGAGGTCAGGCGTCTATCAGATACCCGACATCACCAACCCAGTCAGTAATAAAAAAAAATAGACGACAAACACATTTTTATTTGAAAAAACACTCCCCAAAACATTCCCTCTTTAACCAAATTCTTAGAAAGAAAAACAAATCCAGGTCTGGTGTAATCCAAGGGGTTGCCATGACGATCCACACTGTCCCAGTCAATGAAGGGCAGGATGTTCCCCATTGGCTGGGAGAGCAGTGCAGTGACCTGAGCTAACAACAATGGGTCAGCCCAGGTCACTGCAGGGGATGACAAGTGCTGCTGTCAGCAAGGTACATTACCTGCGCTGATCTCCTGTACTGCTGACAGCACCTGTCACTGAGTTCAATGACCGCCGCCTTCACAGCCAAGTATCGCGAGCGGCCCGTGATGTCACCGCTAGTCAGTGTCGGGTCGGAAGCGAGAGAAGGTGATGTGACAAGCGGCGGCCATGGAGGACAGTGACAGCGCTGAGGTCGGGACTTCATCACCGCAGGTAAGCCGAGCGGGACCGTGTGTGCAGAGTGCAGGTGAGCGGAGCCATGTGTGCTGGCGGCAGAGTGCGAAGTGGGTGGCGCTGAGGACGTCAGTGTCGTGGACCGCTTGGCTTGGGACAGGTGAGTGTGAGTGTATGTGTGTGTGTGTGTACATGCCGCGTGCAGGAGGGGCGGAGTGAGCTGAGCGGAGAAGTGTCGGCTTCCTGCCGTAACTAGGATAAACATCGGGTTACTAACCAAAGCGCTTTGCTTGGATACCCGATGTTTATCTTGGTTACCAGCTTCTGGCAGGCTGCCAGCGATGGCTCCTGCACACTATAGCTGTAAAAAGCCCTGCTTTTTGCTGCTAGAACCGTTCTCGAACGTATCTAGAACTATCGAGCTTTAGCAAACAGCTCGAATTCTAGTTCAATCTAGAACACCCCCAAAATCACTCGAGCCGCGAACTGGAGAATCTCAAACCACGAATCGCGCTCAACTCTACTATTGAGTATACACTGGCTGTCAATTCCAATGGATGCTCAGTAGAATCTTGTAACTGTGCAGAATTCTTCTCAGTGCACAGTGGCAGCGCACTCCCTCGCCGACTCTGATTAGAACTAACAAGCTGGCAGCAGATTACACTGTCAATCCACATGTTAAGTAAAGAACGAGCAAGCAGAGACCAGCGCTGCCCTCGCAACTGACATCACTTCTGACCAGAGCCATCACTTCAAGACTCATAAATATCAAAGCTTAATATATTTGGAATTTGGAGTGGTTTTTTTTTTTAGATTTGGCTATCTTAGGAGGATATCTGTTTGTGCAGGTAACTATTACTGTGCAGAATTATTAGGCAACTTAATAAAAACCAAATATATTCCCATTTCACTTGTTTATTTTTACCAGGTAAAGCAATATAACTGCACAAAATTTAGAAATAAACATTTCTGAACTGCAAAAACAAAACCCAAAAAATTAGTGACCAATATAGCCACCATTCTTTACGATGACACTCAACAGCCTACCATCCATAGATTCTGTCAGTTGCTTGATATGTTTATGATCAACATTGCGTGCAGCAGCCACCACAGCCTCCAGACACTGTTCCGAGAGGTGTACTGTTTTCCCTCCCTGTAGATCTTACATTTTATGAGGGATCATAGGTTCTCTATGGGGTTCAGATCAGGTGAACAAGGAGGCCATGTTATTATTTTTTCATCTTTTAGACCTTTACTGGCCAGCCATGCTGTGGAGCGCTGGGTGTAGTGGCGTGCACCTTTAATCCCAGCTTCCTGGGAGGCCGAGGCTGGTGGATTGCTTGAGTCTGGGAGTTCTGGGCAACCCTGTGCTATGTAGATCAGGTGTCCATGCTGTGGAGTAGTTGGATGCATGTGATGGAGCATTATCCTGCATGAAAATCATGTTTTTTTTAACGATACCGAATTCCTCCTGTACCACTGCTTGAAGAAGTTGTCTTCCAGAAACTGGCAGTATGTCTGGGAGTTGAGCTTCACTCCATCCTCAACCTGAAAAGGTCCCACAAGTTTATCTTTGATGATACTAGCCCATACCAGTACCCCACCTCCACCTTGCTGGTGTCTGAGTCGAAGTGGAGCTCTCTGCCCTTTACTGATCCAGCCTCTGGCCCATCCATCTGGCCCATCAAGAGTCACTCTCTTTTCATCAGTCCATAAAACCTTTGAAAAATCAGTCTTAAGATATTTCTTGGCCCAGTCTTGACGTTTTATCTTATGTTTCTTATTCAAAGGTGGTGGTTTTTCAGCCTTCCTTACCTTGGCCATGTCCCTGAGTATGGCACACCTTGTGCTTTTTGCTACACAAGTAACGTTGCAGCTCTGAAATATGGCCAAACTGGTGGCAAATGGCATCTTGGCAGCTTCATGCTTGATTTTCCTCAATTCATAGGCAGTTATTTTACGCCTTTTTTGCTTCTTGCGACCCTTTTGGCTATTTGCCATGAAACATTTGAATGTTTAGTGATCACGCTTCAAAAGTTTGGCAATTTCAAGACTGCTGCATCCCTCTGCAAAACATCTCACAATTTTGGACTTTTCAGAGCCCGTCAAATCCCTCTTCTGACCCATTTTGCCAAAGGAAAGGAAGTTGCCTAATAAGTATGCACCCCTTATGTAGGGTGTGGATGTCATTACACCACACCCCTCCTCATTACAGAGATGCACATAACCTGATTTACTTAATTGGTAGTTGGCTCTCAAGTCTATACAGCTTGGAGTAGGACAACATGTATGTGACGACATGGACTCTCATGGGTAAAAGTTTCTTAAAATCCAGCCAGACAGCATGATAGATTGTCTATAGATGGGGTAGAAGTCCCTCATTGTTTTTACAAGACTCTTGTTGACTCAATGTAATTGTGTTGGCCACTGAAAGCTAGACGTATTGTTCTCCAGACTTTTCCAGTAACCATTGTAATGTAGTTGTGTATTGCTAATGTGATTACCTTAGTAGCCATTGTTGAGTCTGTGACTTGCCCACTCCATGTAGATATACTGAGTCTTTCTGTGCACATCATTTAAATGAACATTATCCATGCAGCTTGAAATTCATCCAATGGGAGAAGCAATCTTGTCCAACCAATCGATGAGGACGCAGTGTATCCTAAGGGAAGGTTATGGCTATAAAAGGGACTTCTTTAAGCCACCAGGGTGGATGAAGGTTGATGGATGCTAATGGATCCAGGCTAAGCTCTTTGGAGCTGACTAGAGGATCAGGATTGTGACGACATGGACTCTCATGGGTTAACGTTTCTTAAAATCCAGCCAGACAGCATGATAGATTGTCTATAGATGGGGGAGAAGTCCCTCATTGTCTTTACAAGACTCTTGTTGACTCAATGTACTTGTGTTGGCCACTGAAAGATAGACGTATTGTAGTTGTGTATTGATAATGTAATTACCTTAGTAGCCATTGTCTAGACGGTGACTCTCAGTTTACATGTACACCCTCAGGCTTTCTACCCATATCATTTAAATGAACATTGCCCATGCAGCTTGAAATTCCTCCAATGGGAGAAGCAATCTTGTCCAACCAATCGATGAGGACACAGTGTATCCTAAGGGAAAGTTATGGCTATAAAAGGGACTTCTTTAAGCTACCAGGGTTGTTGATGGTTGATGGATTCAGTCTAAGCTCTTTGGAGCTGACTGGAGGATCAGGACATCTTATGGCTTCAATCTAGGGACTCCGGATCCGGTTGGAGACCATATCCACAGCCTAGGGATTTCGACTCCGGCTGCCAGGATTGTAACATCAAACCAGGACTACCTAAGGAGGACACGCAGGTTGGGACAGTTCAGTCACCTGTTACAGACTTTGCAGACCTCAGACAGCTTGGAACCTTTGAGGCATGGACATTCTAAATCCCTGGTGAGCCAGCGGAAGGGTGAGACTCTGTTGCCTGTTACATTTTGTGTGTTTTGCTGGTTATGCGTTATGTGCCGTTAATTGTTTGGGGATCCAATAAAGTCTAATTATTGTGGTTCCCTCACCCTGTGTTGTCTGAGTAGTGTTACGCCCACGGTTAGGGAGGCCGGCGTTCAGTTGGGATGAGCCCTGAGCCACGCTGTCTTTCTAAAGGCGGCGGGTTTTAGTGGACGAGAGCGCCCACTGAGCCCCGTGTCTCCACAATTGGTGGCAGCAGTGGGATACTACTCAGCCTGGTTTACCCAGGGGAGCTGCAGTGGACTGGTGTTTTCGGACACCGTCCAGGGCTCAACAACCAGGGAGGCACATAAGCATACCCAGCAGGCCATAGGGGAGGCATTCAGGTTTCGGACGCTGCCATGTCCAACCCCACCAGCTCAGCCATGGGACAAGGACAAAAGAGGAGTTACGACCGCTGCAGTAAATGGATGCTACAGGATCTGTGCCAGAGGCGAAAGATTATCTACTGGAACGCTGAGACTCGGTCAGCCTTGATCCAGAAATTAGTCCGTTGGGATGCCCAGAATGATGCAGAGGACGATGAGGATCCCGCCGATATTGACCCTGAGGATTTAAACTATATGCCACATCATGGATCTAGTGACAATCGGAAATCAACTTTGTCCAAAATGGCCCAAGCCACAGCGTTGTTGGATGCATTGGGGCCTAGATCCTCAAGAGAAGAGAGGGCTTGGGTTATGGAATATGTTTATGGGATTCCAGCTGCCGTACAGCTAGCACCAGCCGGTCGAGAAGGATGGTCCCGCTACCCAGCAGAAGCTGCACCAAAACAAAGAGGCCGCATGCTTGGAGCCCATCTGCCAGTCCAACCAGTCAACATATGCCGAGATGAACCAACGAGACCTGAGGAATGCTACTCCCAAGAAACACCAATAGCTGAGGAAGTGGTTTATCCAGTCCACACCCTACGGCAGGCCGGACACCGTACACCAGCCAACCTCCATCCCCACATCCAGACGGTCAAGATCGGTGATATACAGGCTCAGGGACTTCGAGACATTGGATCTTCCATCACTCTGGTAAGCCCAGTTATTGTTTCCCCAGAAGACCCTTTACCAGATTCCCAATTATCCATCTCCCTGGCTGAGGGCCAGCGCTCAGACGTCCCTCTGGCATGTGTGCAGTTGGACCTAAGGACCGACCAGGGAGAGGTCGAGGTGGAGCTTGAGGACAGCCTCCCCAACCAGGAAGTGATCGATGTGGGGATTGTGAACAGCCTCCCCATACCTGTCATTGTGGAGACTGACCAGAGCAAGGCTGATGTGGAGCTTATGGACACCGTCCCCACACCAGTTATTTCGGGAAAGGACCAGGGAGAGGTTGATGTGAGACTTGTGAACAGCCTCCCCACACCTGTCATTGTGGAGACTGACCAAGCCAAGGCTGATGTGGAGTTTATGGACAGCCTCCCCACACCTGTTGTTTCGGGGTCTAGCCAGGAGGAAGTTGAAGTGGGGTTCATAGATGGCCCCACCAAGCCTGATGTTTCGGATACCACTCAAAGGGAAGTGAAAGTGGGGCTTGTGAATTACCTGCTCACACCAGTCATTTTGGAGAATGACCTAGGACAAGGGCTATCCAGTCAGTTTGAAGCAGCCATCACCCACCTCCAAGCCACGCAGGACCCTGATGTGGATTTTTCTAACATCTTTTCCAGAGATAGTTTGCATTCCCGGTCTCCATCATCCACTTCTGAGCCAAGAACCGTGAGTAAGCCTAACCACACTGTGGCTGTTGACTGGGGGAGGATTGATAGTGGGAGATTTGTGCAGGCCCAACTCATGGACCCCACCTTAGTGCTTGTCCGCAATATGGTTGCTCAACTTGGGGGAGGTAATCAGGGGGAGGTATATAGATGCGAGCCTCTGTTGCTGACCTCACCATTAAAAAGGACAATGCCGTCAAGAGGAGAAGGATGATCGGAAGCCTATCATGTCTGGCTAATATTAAGAAGGGGGAGGAATGTGACGACATGGACTCTCATGGGTTAACGTTTCTTAAAATCCAGCCAGACAGCATGATAGATTGTCTATAGACGGGGGAGAAGTCCCTCATTGTCTTTACAAGACTCTTGTTGACTCAATGTACTTGTGTTGGCCACTGAAAGATAGACGTATTGTAGTTGTGTATTGATAATGTAATTACCTTAGTAGCCATTGTCTAGACGGTGACTCCCAGTTTACATGTACACCCTCAGGCTTTCTACCCATATCATTTAAATGAACATTGCCCATGCAGCTTGAAATTCCTCCAATGGGAGAAGCAATCTTGTCCAACCAATCGATGAGGACACAGTGTATCCTAAGGGAAAGTTATGGCTATAAAAGGGACTTCTTTAAGCTACCAGGGTTGTTGATGGTTGATGGATTCAGTCTAAGCTCTTTGGAGCTGACTGGAGGATCAGGACATCTTATGGCTTCAATCTAGGGACTCCGGATCCGGTTGGAGACCATATCCACAGCCTAGGGATTTCGACTCCGGCTGCCAGGATTGTAACATCAAACCAGGACTACCTAAGGAGGACACGCAGGTTGGGACAGTTCAGTCACCTGTTACAGACTTTGCAGACCTCAGACAGCTTGGAACCTGTGAGGCATGGACATTCTAAATCCCTGGTGAGCCAGCGGAAGGGTGAGACTCTGTTGCCTGTTACATTTTGTGTGTTTTGCTGGTTATGCGTTATGTGCCGTTAATTGTTTGGGGATCCAATAAAGTCTAATTATTGTGGTTCCCTCACCCTGTGTTGTCTGAGTAGTGTTACGCCCACGGTTAGGGAGGCTGGCGTTCAGTTGGGATGAGCCCTGAGCCACGCTGTCTTTCTAAAGGCGGCGGGTTTTAGTGGACGAGAGCGCCCACTGAGCCCCGTGTCTCCACAAGGAAATCTTATGGCTTCAATCTAGGGGCTCCGGTTCCGGTTGGAGACCATATCCACAGCCTAGGGATTTCAACCCCGGATGCCAGGATTGTATCATCATACCAGGACTACCTAAGGAGGACACTCAGGTTGGGACAGTTCAGTCACCTGTTACAGACTTTGCAGACCTCACACAGCTTCCTAAATCTGGCGTTATTCCAGTCACGGTGGGTGCCCGCCAAAAGCGGGGTGCTGCTGTATTGGAGTAAGCGGCCCTGGAAGCTCTGAGGCATGGACATTCTAAATCCCTGGTGAGCCAGCGGAAGTGTGAGACTCTGTTGCCTGTTACATTTGTGTTTTGCTGGTTATGTGTTATGTGCCGATAATTGTTTGGGGATCCAATAAAGTCTAATTATTGTGGTTCCCTCACCCTGTGTTGTCTGAGTAGTGTTACGCCCACGGTTAAGTAGGCCGGCGCTCAGTTGGGATGATCCCTGAGTCACGCTGTCTTTCTAAAGGCTGCGGGTTTTAGTGGACGAGAGCACCCACTGAGCCCCATGTCTCCACAATGTATAAAAAGTATCATGTGATCAAAATACTCATTTGCCTAATAAGTCTGCATGCAGTGTACAGTGTGTCCACCAATATCCTGTCCACCGCCATTAACTTGAGAA